>NC_090646.1:413807372-413832372 GCF_040937935.1 Hyperolius riggenbachi | reverse complement strand
TTCACAGCCAAGAACGTTTTTTTTTTTTTTTTTTTAACACATTTACACAACAGAGCACTGTGGCTCTATAGCTCAGGGGTTAGAGCACTGGTCTTGTAAACCAGGGGTCGTGAGTTCAAATCTCACTAGGGCCTAAGCGTTATTTCATGCGCTGTATCTTTCTTTCCTGACAACCTATTTTCTTTCACCAGCTGTCTTATCAAAAACCGCCACTGCCTCTAGGTCAACTCCCCTTACATGAAAGATCACATTACATTCAACCCTGGTCAAGGTTCACAACATTGACCCCACTTTGAGCAAAAAAAAAAAAAAACCTTACTGGCTCCAAGAAGACTTAGACCACATTCATAACATTCTCTTCCTAAAAAGAGAGCGGCCGTATTCCGTTCTTCTGGATGGCCAAGAAGCCAACACTGGTGCTTATGCCACCATTCATGGGTTGGCCTAATAACGGTAGCTATGATTCTAGAGCTGGAGGCTGCCTTACTTCTGCCCTCAAGGGCTAGGTGCCATTCACATGTCTTGATTGAAGGCTTCGTAGAAGACCACAATTCAGCTCTCTCAACCACCCTACTTTCCGGTGGCACAATGCACCTCCGTGTCAGGATGGCCGAGCGGTCTAAGGCGCTGCGTTCAGGTCGCAGTCTCCCCTGGAGGCGTGGGTTCAAATCCCACTTCTGACAGCGTTTGCATGGTTTTTTCACGGTTCCCCTACCTGCTAGTCTTTCACAGCCAAGAACGTTTTTTTTTTTTTTTTTTTAACACATTTACACACCAGAGCACTGTGGCTCTATAGCTCAGGGGTTAGAGCACTGGTCTTGTAAACCAGGGGTCGTGAGTTCAAATCTCACTAGGGCCTAATCGTTATTTCATGCGCTGTATCTTTCTTTCCTGACAACCTATTTTCTTTCACCAGCTGTCTTATCAAAAACCGCCACTGCCTCTAGGTCAACTCCCCTTACATGAAAGATCACATTACATTCAACCCTGGTCAAGGTTCACAACATTGACCCCACTTTGAGCAAAAAAAAAAAAAAAACCTTACTGGCTCCAAGAAGACTTAGACCACATTCATAACATTCTCTTCCTAAAAAGAGAGCGGCCGTATTCCGTTCTTCTGGATGGCCAAGAAGCCAACACTGGTGCTTATGCCACCATTCATGGGTTGGCCTAATAACGGTAGCTATGATTCTAGAGCTGGAGGCTGCCTTACTTCTGCCCTCAAGGGCTAGGTGCCATTCACATGTCTTGATTGAAGGCTTCGTAGAAGACCACAATTCAGCTCTCTCAACCACCCTACTTTCCGGTGGCACAATGCACCTCCGTGTCAGGATGGCCGAGCGGTCTAAGGCGCTGCGTTCAGGTCGCAGTCTCCCCTGGAGGCGTGGGTTCAAATCCCACTTCTGACAGCGTTTGCATGGTTTTTTCACGGTTCCCCTACCTGCTAGTCTTTCACAGCCAAGAACGTTTTTTTGTTTTTTTTTTTAACACATTTACACAACAGAGCACTGTGGCTCTATAGCTCAGGGGTTAGAGCACTGGTCTTGTAAACCAGGGGTCGTGAGTTCAAATCTCACTAGGGCCTAAGCGTTATTTCATGCGCTGTATCTTTCTTTCCTGACAACCTATTTTCTTTCACCAGCTGTCTTATCAAAAACCGCCACTGCCTCTAGGTCAACTCCCCTTACATGAAAGATCACATTACATTCAACCCTGGTCAAGGTTCACAACATTGACCCCACTTTGAGCAAAAAAAAAAAAAACCTTACTGGCTCCAAGAAGACTTAGACCACATTCATAACATTCTCTTCCTAAAAAGAGAGCGGCCGTATTCCATTCTTCTGGATGGCCAAGAAGCCAACACTGGTGCTTATGCCACCATTCATGGGTTGGCCTAATAACGGTAGCTATGATTCTAGAGCTGGAGGCTGCCTTACTTCTGCCCTCAAGGGCTAGGTGCCATTCACATGTCTTGATTGAAGGCTTCGGTGGCACAATGCACCTCCGTGTCAGGATGGCCGAGCGGTCTAAGGCGCTGCGTTCAGGTCGCAGTTTCCCCTGGAGTCGTGGGTTCAAATCCCACTTCTGACAGCGTTTGCATGGTTTTTTCACGGTTCCCCTACCTGCTAGTCTTTCACAGCCAAGAACGTTTTTTTTTTTTTTTTTTTTAACACATTTACACAACAGAGCACTGTGGCTCTATAGCTCAGGGGTTAGAGCACTGGTCTTGTAAACCAGGGGTCGTGAGTTCAAATCTCACTAGGGCCTAAGCGTTATTTCATGTGCTGTATCTTTCTTTCCTGACAACCTATTTTCTTTCACCAGCTGTCTTATCAAAAACCGCCACTGCCTCTAGGTCAACTCCCCTTACATGAAAGATCACATTACATTCAACCCTGGTCAAGGTTCACAACATTGACCCCACTTTGAGCAAAAAAAAAAAAAAAACCTTACTGGCTTCAAGAAGACTTAGACCACATTCATAACATTCTCTTCCTAAAAAGAGAGCGGCCGTATTCCGTTCTTCTGGATGGCCAAGAAGCCAACACTGGTGCTTATGCCACCATTCATGGGTTGGCCTAATAACGGTAGCTATGATTCTAGAGCTGGAGGCTGCCTTACTTCTGCCCTCAAGGGCTAGGTGCCATTCACATGTCTTGATTGAAGGCTTCGTAGAAGACCACAATTCAGCTCTCTCAACCACCCTACTTTCCGGTGGCACAATGCACCTCCGTGTCAGGATGGCCGAGTGGTCTAAGGCGCTGCGTTCAGGTCGCAGTCTCCCCTGGAGGCGTGGGTTCAAATCCCACTTCTGACAGCGTTTGCATGGTTTTTTCACGGTTCCCCTACCTGCTAGTCTTTCACAGCCAAGAACGTTTTTTTTTTTTTTTTTTAACACATTTACACAACAGAGCACTGTGGCTCTATAGCTCAGGGGTTAGAGCACTGGTCTTGTAAACCAGGGGTCGTGAGTTCAAATCTCACTAGGGCCTAAGCGTTATTTCATGCGCTGTATCTTTCTTTCCTGACAACCTATTTTCTTTCACCAGCTGTCTTATCAAAAACCGCCACTGCCTCTAGGTCAACTCCCCTTACATGAAAGATCACATTACATTCAACCCTGGTCAAGGTTCACAACATTGACCCCACTTTGAGCAAAAAAAAAAAAAAAACCTTACTGGCTCCAAGAAGACTTAGACCACATTCATAACATTCTCTTCCTAAAAAGAGAGCGGCCGTATTCCGTTCTTCTGGATGGCCAAGAAGCCAACACTGGTGCTTATGCCACCATTCATGGGTTGGCCTAATAACGGTAGCTATGATTCTAGAGCTGGAGGCTGCCTTACTTCTGCCCTCAAGGGCTAGGTGCCATTCACATGTCTTGATTGAAGGCTTCGGTGGCACAATGCACCTCCGTGTCAGGATGGCCGAGCGGTCTAAGGCGCTGCGTTCAGGTCGCAGTTTCCCCTGGAGGCGTGGGTTCAAATCCCACTTCTGACAGCGTTTGCATGGTTTTTTCACGGTTCCCCTACCTGCTAGTCTTTCACAGCCAAGAACGTTTTTTTTTTTTTTTTTTTTTAACACATTTACACAACAGAGCACTGTGGCTCTATAGCTCAGGGGTTAGAGCACTGGTCTTGTAAACCAGGGGTCGTGAGTTCAAATCTCACTAGGGCCTAAGCGTTATTTCATGTGCTGTATCTTTCTTTCCTGACAACCTATTTTCTTTCACCAGCTGTCTTATCAAAAACCGCCACTGCCTCTAGGTCAACTCCCCTTACATGAAAGATCACATTACATTCAACCCTGGTCAAGGTTCACAACATTGACCCCACTTTGAGCAAAAAAAAAAAAAAAACCTTACTGGCTTCAAGAAGACTTAGACCACATTCATAACATTCTCTTCCTAAAAAGAGAGCGGCCATATTCCGTTCTTCTGGATGGCCAAGAAGCCAACACTGGTGCTTATGCCACCATTCATGGGTTGGCCTAATAACGGTAGCTATGATTCTAGAGCTGGAGGCTGCCTTACTTCTGCCCTCAAGGGCTAGGTGCCATTCACATGTCTTGATTGAAGGCTTCGTAGAAGACCACAATTCAGCTCTCTCAACCACCCTACTTTCCGGTGGCACAATGCACCTCCGTGTCAGGATGGCCGAGCGGTCTAAGGTACTGCGTTCAGGTCGCAGTCTCCCCTGGAGGCGTGGGTTCAAATCCCACTTCTGACAGCGTTTGCATGGTTTTTTCACGGTTCCCCTACCTGCTAGTCTTTCACAGCCAAGAACGTTTTTTTTTTTTTTTTAACACATTTACACAACAGAGCACTGTGGCTCTATAGCTCAGGGGTTAGAGCACTGGTCTTGTAAACCAGGGGTCGTGAGTTCAAATCTCACTAGGGCCTAAGCGTTATTTCATGCGCTGTATCTTTCTTTCCTGACAACCTATTTTCTTTCACCAGCTGTCTTATCAAAAACCGCCACTGCCTCTAGGTCAACTCCCCTTACATGAAAGATCACATTACATTCAACCCTGGTCAAGGTTCACAACATTGACCCCACTTTGAGCAAAAAAAAAAAAAAAACCTTACTGGCTCCAAGAAGACTAAGACCACATTCATAACATTCTCTTCCTAAAAAGAGAGCGGCCGTATTCCGTTCTTCTGGATGGCCAAGAAGCCAACACTGGTGCTTATGCCACCATTCATGGGTTGGCCTAATAACGGTAGCTATGATTCTAGAGCTGGAGGCTGCCTTACTTCTGCCCTCAAGGGCTAGGTGCCATTCACATGTCTTGATTGAAGGCTTCGTAGAAGACCACAATTCAGCTCTCTCAACCACCCTACTTTCCGGTGGCACAATGCACCTCCGTGTCAGGATGGCCGAGTGGTCTAAGGCGCTGCGTTCAGGTCGCAGTCTCCCCTGGAGGCGTGGGTTCAAATCCCACTTCTGACAGCGTTTGCATGGTTTTTTCACGGTTCCCCTACCTGCTAGTCTTTCACAGCCAAGAACGTTTTTTTTTTTTTTTTTAACACATTTACACAACAGAGCACTGTGGCTCTATAGCTCAGGGGTTAGAGCACTGGTCTTGTAAACCAGGGGTCGTGAGTTCAAATCTCACTAGGGCCTAAGCGTTATTTCATGCGCTGTATCTTTCTTTCCTGACAACCTATTTTCTTTCACCAGCTGTCTTATCAAAAACCGCCACTGCCTCTAGGTCAACTCCCCTTACATGAAAGATCACATTACATTCAACCCTGGTCAAGGTTCACAACATTGACCCCACTTTGAGCAAAAAAAAAAAAAAACCTTACTGGCTCCAAGAAGACTTAGACCACATTCATAACATTCTCTTCCTAAAAAGAGAGCGGCCGTATTCCGTTCTTCTGGATGGCCAAGAAGCCAACACTGGTGCTTATGCCACCATTCATGGGTTGGCCTAATAACGGTAGCTATGATTCTAGAGCTGGAGGCTGCCTTACTTCTGCCCTCAAGGGCTAGGTGCCATTCACATGTCTTGATTGAAGGCTTCGTAGAAGACCACAATTCAGCTCTCTCAACCACCCTACTTTCCGGTGGCACAATGCACCTCCGTGTCAGGATGGCCGAGCGGTCTAAGGCGCTGCGTTCAGGTCGCAGTCTCCCCTGGAGGCGTGGGTTCAAATCCCACTTCTGACAGCGTTTGCATGGTTTTTTCATGGTTCCCCTACCTGCTAGTCTTTCACAGCCAAGAACGTTTTTTTTTTTTTAACACATTTACACAACAGAGCACTGTGGCTCTATAGCTCAGGGGTTAGAGCACTGGTCTTGTAAACCAGGGGTCGTGAGTTCAAATCTCACTAGGGCCTAAGTGTTATTTCATGTGCTGTATCTTTCTTTCCTGACAACCTATTTTCTTTCACCAGCTGTCTTATCAAAAACCGCCACTGCCTCTAGGTCAACTCCCCTTACATGAAAGATCACATTACATTCAACCCTGGTCAAGGTTCACAACATTGACCCCACTTTGAGCAAAAAAAAAAAAAAAAACCTTACTGGCTCCAAGAAGACTTAGACCACATTCATAACATTCTCTTCCTAAAAAGAGAGCGGCCGTATTCCGTTCTTCTGGATGGCCAAGAAGCCAACACTGGTGCTTATGCCACCATTCATGGGTTGGCCTAATAACGGTAGCTATGATTCTAGAGCTGGAGGCTGCCTTACTTCTGCCCTCAAGGGCTAGGTGCCATTCACATGTCTTGATTGAAGGCTTCGTAGAAGACCACAATTCAGCTCTCTCAACCACCCTACTTTCCGGTGGCACAATGCACCTCCGTGTCAGGATGGCCGAGCGGTCTAAGGCGCTGCGTTCAGGTCGCAGTCTTTCCTGGAGGTGTGGGTTCAAATCCCACTTCTGACAGCGTTTGCATGGTTTTTTCACGGTTCCCCTACCTGCTAGTCTTTCACAGCCAAGAACGTTTTTTTTTTTTTTTTTTTAACACATTTACACAACAGAGCACTGTGGCTCTATAGCTCAGGGGTTAGAGCACTGGTCTTGTAAACCAGGGGTCGTGAGTTCAAATCTCACTAGGGCCTAAGCGTTATTTCATGCGCTGTATCTTTCTTTCCTGACAACCTATTTTCTTTCACCAGCTGTCTTATCAAAAACCGCCACTGCCTCTAGGTCAACTCCCCTTACATGAAAGATCACATTACATTCAACCCTGGTCAAGGTTCACAACATTGACCCCACTTTGAGCAAAAAAAAAAAAAAACCTTACTGGCTCCAAGAAGACTTAGACCACATTCATAACATTCTCTTCCTAAAAAGAGAGCGGCCGTATTCCGTTCTTCTGGATGGCCAAGAAGCCAACACTGGTGCTTATGCCACCATTCATGGGTTGGCCTAATAACGGTAGCTATGATTCTAGAGCTGGAGGCTGCCTTACTTCTGCCCTCAAGGGCTAGGTGCCATTCACATGTCTTGATTGAAGGCTTCGTAGAAGACCACAATTCAGCTCTCTCAACCACCCTACTTTCCGGTGGCACAATGCACCTCCGTGTCAGCATGGCCGAGCGGTCTAAGGCGCTGCGTTCAGGTCGCAGTCTCCCCTGGAGGCGTGGGTTCAAATCCCACTTCTGACAGCGTTTGCATGGTTTTTTCACGGTTCCCCTACCTGCTAGTCTTTCACAGCCAAGAACGTTTTTTTTTTTTTTTTTAACACATTTACACAACAGAGCACTGTGGCTCTATAGCTCAGGGGTTAGAGCACTGGTCTTGTAAACCAGGGGTCGTGAGTTCAAATCTCACTAGGGCCTAAGCGTTATTTCATGTGCTGTATCTTTCTTTCCTGACAACCTATTTTCTTTCACCAGCTGTCTTATCAAAAACCGCCACTGCCTCTAGGTCAACTCCCCTTACATGAAAGATCACATTACATTCAACCCTGGTCAAGGTTCACAACATTGACCCCACTTTGAGCAAAAAAAAAAAAAAAACCTTACTGGCTCCAAGAAGACTTAGACCACATTCATAACATTCTCTTCCTAAAAAGAGAGCGGCCGTATTCCGTTCTTCTGGATGGCCAAGAAGCCAACACTGGTGCTTATGCCACCATTCATGGGTTGGCCTAATAACGGTAGCTATGATTCTAGAGCTGGAGGCTGCCTTACTTCTGCCCTCAAGGGCTAGGTGCCATTCACATGTCTTGATTGAAGGCTTCGTAGAAGACCACAATTCAGCTCTCTCAACCACCCTACTTTCCGGTGGCACAATGCACCTCCGTGTCAGGATGGCCGAGCGGTCTAAGGCGCTGCGTTCAGGTCGCAGTCTCCCCTGGAGGCGTGGGTTCAAATCCCACTTCTGACAGCGTTTGCATGGTTTTTTCACGGTTCCCCTACCTGCTAGTCTTTCACAGCCAAGAACGTTTTTTTTTTTTTTTTTTTAACACATTTACACAACAGAGCACTGTGGCTCTATAGCTCAGGGGTTAGAGCACTGGACTTGTAAACCAGGGATCGTGAGTTCAAATCTCACTAGGGCCTAAGCGTTATTTCATGCGCTGTATCTTTCTTTCCTGACAACCTATTTTCTTTCACCAGCTGTCTTATCAAAAACCGCCACTGCCTCTAGGTCAACTCCCCTTACATGAAAGATCACATTACATTCAACCCTGGTCAAGGTTCACAACATTGACCCCACTTTGAGCAAAAAAAAAAAAAAAACCTTACTGGCTCCAAGAAGACTTAGACCACATTCATAACATTCTCTTCCTAAAAAGAGAGCGGCCTTATTCCGTTCTTCTGGATGGCCAAGAAGCCAACACTGGTGCTTATGCCACCATTCATGGGTTGGCCTAATAACGGTAGCTATGATTCTAGAGCTGGAGGCTGCCTTACTTCTGCCCTCAAGGGCTAGGTGCCATTCACATGTCTTGATTGAAGGCTTCGTAGAAGACCACAATTCAGCTCTCTCAACCACCCTACTTTCCGGTGGCACAATGCACCTCCATGTCAGGATGGCCGAGCGGTCTAAGGCGCTGCGTTCAGGTCGCAATCTCCCCTGGAGGCGTGGGTTCAAATCCCACTTCTGACAGCGTTTGCATGGTTTTTTCACGGTTCCCCTACCTGCTAGTCTTTCACAGCCAAGAACGTTTTTTTTTTTTTTTTTTTTAACACATTTACACAGCAGAGCACTGTGGCTCTATAGCTCAGGGGTTAGAGCACTGGTCTTGTAAACCAGGGGTCGTGAGTTCAAATCTCACTAGGGCCTAAGCGTTATTTCATGTGCTGTATCTTTCTTTCCTGACAACCTATTTTCTTTCACCAGCTGTCTTATCAAAAACCGCCACTGCCTCTAGGTCAACTCCCCTTACATGAAAGATCACATTACATTCAACCCTGGTCAAGGTTCACAACATTGACCCCACTTTGAGCAAAAAAAAAAAAAAACCTTACTGGCTCCAAGAAGACTTAGACCACATTCATAACATTCTCTTCCTAAAAAGAGAGCGGCCGTATTCCGTTCTTCTGGATGGCCAAGAAGCCAACACTGGTGCTTATGCCACCATTCATGGGTTGGCCTAATAACGGTAGCTATGATTCTAGAGCTGGAGGCTGCCTTACTTCTGCCCTCAAGGGCTAGGTGCCATTCACATGTCTTGATTGAAGGCTTCGTAGAAGACCACAATTCAGCTCTCTCAACCACCCTACTTTCCGGTGGCACAATGCACCTCCGTGTCAGGATGGCCGAGCGGTCTAAGGCGCTGCGTTCAGATCGCAGTCTCCCCTGGAGGCGTGGGTTCAAATCCCACTTCTGACAGCGTTTGCATGGTTTTTTCACGGTTCCCCTACCTGCTAGTCTTTCACAGCCAAGAACGTTTTTTTTTTTTTTTTAACACATTTACACAACAGAGCACTGTGGCTCTATAGCTCAGGGGTTAGAGCACTGGTCTTGTAAACCAGGGGTCGTGAGTTCAAATCTCACTAGGGCCTAAGCGTTATTTCATGTGCTGTATCTTTCTTTCCTGACAACCTATTTTCTTTCACCAGCTGTCTTATCAAAAACCGCCACTGCCTCTAGGTCAACTCCCCTTACATGAAAGATCACATTACATTCAACCCTGGTCAAGGTTCACAACATTGACCCCACTTTGAGCAAAAAAAAAAAAAAAACCTTACTGGCTCCAAGAAGACTTAGACCACATTCATAACATTCTCTTCCTAAAAAGAGAGCGGCCGTATTCCGTTCTTCTGGATGGCCAAGAAGCCAACACTGGTGCTTATGCCACCATTCATGGGTTGGCCTAATAACGGTAGCTATGATTCTAGAGCTGGAGGCTGCCTTACTTCTGCCCTCAAGGGCTAGGTGCCATTCACATGTCTTGATTGAAGGCTTCGTAGAAGACCACAATTCAGCTCTCTCAACCACCCTACTTTCCGGTGGCACAATGCACCTCCGTGTCAGGATGGCCGAGCGGTCTAAGGCGCTGCGTTCAGGTCGCAGTCTCCCCTGGAGGCGTGGGTTCAAATCCCACTTCTGACAGCGTTTGCATGGTTTTTTCACGGTTCCCCTACCTGCTAGTCTTTCACAGCCAAGAACGTTTTTTTTTTTTTTTTTTTTAACACATTTACACAACAGAGCACTGTGGCTCTATAGCTCAGGGGTTAGAGCACTGGTCTTGTAAACCAGGGGTCGTGAGTTCAAATCTCACTAGGGCCTAAGCGTTATTTCATGCGCTGTATCTTTCTTTCCTGACAACCTATTTTCTTTCACCAGCTGTCTTATCAAAAACCGCCACTGCCTCTAGGTCAACTCCCCTTACATGAAAGATCACATTACATTCAACCCTGGTCAAGGTTCACAACATTGACCCCACTTTGAGCAAAAAAAAAAAAAAAACCTTACTGGCTCCAAGAAGACTTAGACCACATTCATAACATTCTCTTCCTAAAAAGAGAGCGGCCGTATTCCGTTCTTCTGGATGGCCAAGAAGCCAACACTGGTGCTTATGCCACCATTCATGGGTTGGCCTAATAACGGTAGCTATGATTCTAGAGCTGGAGGCTGCCTTACTTCTGCCCTCAAGGGCTAGGTGCCATTCACATGTCTTGATTGAAGGCTTCGTAGAAGACCACAATTCAGCTCTCTCAACCACCCTACTTTCCGGTGGCACAATGCACCTCCGTGTCAGGATGGCCGAGCGGTCTAAGGCGCTGCGTTCAGGTCGCAGTCTCCCCTGGAGGCGTGGGTTCAAATCCCACTTCTGACTGCGTTTGCATGGTTTTTTCACGGTTCCCCTACCTGCTAGTCTTTCACAGCCAAGAACGTTTTTTTTTTTTTTTTTTTAACACATTTACACAACAGAGCACTGTGGCTCTATAGCTCAGGGGTTAGAGCACTGGTCTTGTAAACCAGGGGTCGTGAGTTCAAATCTCACTAGGGCCTAAGCGTTATTTCATGCGCTGTATCTTTCTTTCCTGACAACCTATTTTCTTTCACCAGCTGTCTTATCAAAAACCGCCACTGCCTCTAGGTCAACTCCCCTTACATGAAAGATCACATTACATTCAACCCTGGTCAAGGTTCACAACATTGACCCCACTTTGAGCAAAAAAAAAAAAAAAAACCTTACTGGCTCCAAGAAGACTTAGACCACATTCATAACATTCTCTTCCTAAAAAGAGAGTGGCCGTATTCCGTTCTTCTGGACGGCCAAGAAGCCAACACTGGTGCTTATGCCACCATTCATGGGTTGGCCTAATAACGGTAGCTATGATTCTAGAGCTGGAGGCTGCCTTACTTCTGCCCTCAAGGGCTAGGTGCCATTCACATGTCTTGATTGAAGGCTTCGTAGAAGACCACAATTCAGCTCTCTCAACCACCCTACTTTCCGGTGGCACAATGCACCTCCGTGTCAGGATGGCCGAGCGGTCTAAGGCGCTGCGTTCAGGTCGCAGTCTCCCCTGGAGGCGTGAGTTCAAATCACACTTCTGACAGCGTTTGCATGGTTTTTTCACGGTTCCCCTACCTGCTAGTCTTTCACAGCCAAGAACGTTTTTTTTTTTTTTTTAACACATTTACACAACAGAGCACTGTGGCTCTATAGCTCAGGGGTTAGAGCACTGGTCTTGTAAACCAGGGGTCGTGAGTTCAAATCTCACTAGGGCCTAAGCGTTATTTCATGCGCTGTATCTTTCTTTCCTGACAACCTATTTTCTTTCACCAGCTGTCTTATCAAAAACCGCCACTGCCTCTAGGTCAACTCCCCTTACATGAAAGATCACATTACATTCAACCCTGGTCAAGGTTCACAACATTGACCCCACTTTGAGCAAAAAAAAAAAAAAACCTTACTGGCTCCAAGAAGACTTAGACCACATTCATAACATTCTCTTCCTAAAAAGAGAGCGGCCGTATTCCGTTCTTCTGGATGGCCAAGAAGCCAACACTGGTGCTTATGCCACCATTCATGGGTTGGCCTAATAACGGTAGCTATGATTCTAGAGCTGGAGGCTGCCTTACTTCTGCCCTCAAGGGCTAGGTGCCATTCACATGTCTTGATTGAAGGCTTCGTAGAAGACCACAATTCAGCTCTCTCAACCACCCTACTTTCCGGTGGCACAATGCACCTCCGTGTCAGGATGGCCGAGCGGTCTAAGGCGCTGCGTTCAGGTCGCAGTCTCCCCTGGAGGCGTGGGTTCAAATCCCACTTCTGACAGCGTTTGCATGGTTTTTTCACGGTTCCCCTACCTGCTAGTCTTTCACAGCCAAGAACGTTTTTTTTTTTTTTTTTTAACACATTTACACAACAGAGCACTGTGGCTCTATAGCTCAGGGGTTAGAGCACTGGTCTTGTAAACCAGGGGTCGTGAGTTCAAATCTCACTAGGGTCTAAGCGTTATTTCATGTGCTTTCCTGACAACCTATTTTCTTTCACCAGCTGTCTTATCAAAAACCGCCACTGCCTCTAGGTCAACTCCCCTTACATGAAAGATCACATTACATTCAACCCTGGTCAAGGTTCACAACATTGACCCCACTTTGAGCAAAAAAAAAAAAAAAACCTTACTGGCTCCAAGAAGACTTAGACCACATTCATAACAGTCTCTTCCTAAAAAGAGAGCGGCCGTATTCCGTTCTTCTGGATGGCCAAGAAGCCAACACTGGTGCTTATGCCACCATTCATGGGTTGGCCTAATAACGGTAGCTATGATTCTAGAGCTGGAGGCTGCCTTACTTCTGCCCTCAAGGGCTAGGTGCCATTCACATGTCTTGATTGAAGGCTTCGTAGAAGACCACAATTCAGCTCTCTCAACCACCCTACTTTCCGGTGGCACAATGCACCTCCGTGTCAGGATGGCCGAGTGGTCTAAGGCGCTGCGTTCAGGTCGCAGTCTCCCCTGGAGGCGTGGGTTCAAATCCCACTTCTGACAGCGTTTGCATGGTTTTTTCACGGTTCCCCTACCTGCTAGTCTTTCACAGCCAAGAACGTTTTTTTTTTTTTTTTTTTTAACACATTTACACAACAGAGCACTGTGGCTCTATAGCTCAGGGGTTAGAGCACTGGTCTTGTAAACCAGGGGTCGTGAGTTCAAATCTCACTAGGGCCTAAGCGTTATTTCATGCGCTGTATCTTTCTTTCCTGACAACCTATTTTCTTTCACCAGCTGTCTTATCAAAAACCGCCACTGCCTCTAGGTCAACTCCCCTTACATGAAAGATCACATTACATTCAACCCTGGTCAAGGTTCACAACATTGACCCCACTTTGAGCAAAAAAAAAAAAAAAAAAACCTTACTGGCTCCAAGAAGACTTAGACCACATTCATAACATTCTCTTCCTAAAAAGAGAGCGGCCGTATTCCGTTCTTCTGGATGGCCAAGAAGCCAACACTGGTGCTTATGCCACCATTCATGGGTTGGCCTAATAACGGTAGCTATGATTCTAGAGCTGGAGGCTGCCTTACTTCTGCCCTCAAGGGCTAGGTGCCATTCACATGTCTTGATTGAAGGCTTCGTAGAAGACCACAATTCAGCTCTCTCAACCACCCTACTTTCCGGTGGCACAATGCACCTCCGTGTCAGGATGGCCGAGCGGTCTAAGGCGCTGCGTTCAGGTCGCAGTCTCCCCTGGAGGCGTGGGTTCAAATCCCACTTCTGACAGCGTTTGCATGGTTTTTTCACGGTTCCCCTACCTGCTAGTCTTTCACAGCCAAGAACGTTTTTTTTTTTTTTTTTTTTTAACACATTTACACAACAGAGCACTGTGGCTCTATAGCTCAGGGGTTAGAGCACTGGTCTTGTAAACCAGGGGTCGTGAGTTCAAATCTCACTAGGGCCTAAGCGTTATTTCATGCGCTGTATCTTTCTTTCCTGACAACCTATTTTCTTTCACCAGCTGTCTTATCAAAAACCGCCACTGCCTCTAGGTCAACTCCCCTTACATGAAAGATCACATTACATTCAACCCTGGTCAAGGTTCACAACATTGACCCCACTTTGAGCAAAAAAAAAAAAAAAACCTTACTGGCTCCAAGAAGACTTAGACCACATTCATAACATTCTCTTCCTAAAAAGAGAGCGGCCGTATTCCGTTCTTCTGGATGGCCAAGAAGCCAACACTGGTGCTTATGCCACCATTCATGGGTTGGCCTAATAACGGTAGCTATGATTCTAGAGCTGGAGGCTGCCTTACTTCTGCCCTCAAGGGCTAGGTGCCATTCACATGTCTTGATTGAAGGCTTCGTAGAAGACCACAATTCAGCTCTCTCAACCACCCTACTTTCCGGTGGCACAATGCACCTCCGTGTCAGGATGGCCGAGCGGTCTAAGGCGCTGCGTTCAGCTCGAAGTCTCCCCTGGAGGCGTGGGTTCAAATCCCACTTCTGACAGCGTTTGCATGGTTTTTTCACGGTTCCCCTACCTGCTAGTCTTTCACAGCCAAGAACGTTTTTTTTTTTTTTTTTTTTTAACACATTTACACAACAGAGCACTGTGGCTCTATAGCTCAGGGGTTAGAGCACTGGTCTTGTAAACCAGGGGTCGTGAGTTCAAATCTCACTAGGGCCTAAGCGTTATTTCATGCGCTGTATCTTTCTTTCCTGACAACCTATTTTCTTTCACCAGCTGTCTTATCAAAAACCGCCACTGCCTCTAGGTCAACTCCCCTTACATGAAAGATCACATTACATTCAACCCTGGTCAAGGTTCACAACATTGACCCCACTTTGAGCAAAAAAAAAAAAAAAACCTTACTGGCTCCAAGAAGACTTAGACCACATTCATAACATTCTCTTCCTAAAAAGAGAGCGGCCGTATTCCGTTCTTCTGGATGGCCAAGAAGCCAACACTGGTGCTTATGCCACCATTCATGGGTTGGCCTAATAACGGTAGCTATGATTCTAGAGCTGGAGGCTGCCTTACTTCTGCCCTCAAGGGCTAGGTGCCATTCACATGTCTTGATTGAAGGCTTCGTAGAAGACCACAATTCAGCTCTCTCAACCACCCTACTTTCCGGTGGCACAATGCACCTCCGTGTCAGGATGGCCGAGCGGTCTAAGGCGCTGCGTTCAGGTCGCAGTCTCCCCTGGAGGCGTGGGTTCAAATCCCACTTCTGACAGCGTTTGCATGGTTTTTTCACGGTTCCCCTACCTGCTAGTCTTTCACAGCCAAGAACGTTTTTTTTTTTTTTTTTTTAACACATTTACACAACAGAGCACTGTGGCTCTATAGCTCAGGGGTTAGAGCACTGGTCTTGTAAACCAGGGGTTGTGAGTTCAAATCTCACTAGGGCCTAAGTGTTATTTCATGCGCTGTATCTTTCTTTCCTGACAACCTATTTTCTTTCACCAGCTGTCTTATCAAAAACCGCCACTGCCTCTAGGTCAACTCCCCTTACATGAAAGATCACATTACATTCAACCCTGGTCAAGGTTCACAACATTGACCCCACTTTGAGCAAAAAAAAAAAAAAAACCTTACTGGCTCCAAGAAGACTTAGACCACATTCATAACATTCTCTTCCTAAAAAGAGAGCGGCCGTATTCCGTTCTTCTGGATGGCCAAGAAGCCAACACTGGTGCTTATGCCACCATTCATGGGTTGGCGTAATAACGGTAGCTATGATTCTAGAGCTGGAGGCTGCCTTACTTCTGCCCTCAAGGGCTAGGTGCCATTCACATGTCTTGATTGAAGGCTTCGTAGAAGACCACAATTCAGCTCTCTCAACCACCCTACTTTCCGGTGGCACAATGCACCTCCGTGTCAGGATGGCCGAGCGGTCTAAGGCGCTGCGTTCAGGTCGCAGTCTCCCCTGGAGGCGTGGGTTCAAATCCCACTTCTGACAGCGTTTGCATGGTTTTTTCACGGTTCCCCTACCTGCTAGTCTTTCACAGCCAAGAACGTTTTTTTTTTTTTAACACATTTACACAACAGAGCACTGTGCCTCTATAGCTCAGGGGTTAGAGCACTGGTCTTGTAAACCAGGGGTTGTGAGTTCAAATCTCACTAGGGCCTAAGCGTTATTTCATGCGCTGTATCTTTCTTTCCTGACAACCTATTTTCTTTCACCAGCTGTCTTATCAAAAACCGCCACTGCCTCTAGGTCAACTCCCCTTACATGAAAGATCACATTACATTCAACCCTAGTCAAGGTTCACAACATTGACCCCACTTTGAGCAAAAAAAAAAAAAAAACCTTACTGGCTCCAAGAAGACTTAGACCACATTCATAACATTCTCTTCCTAAAAAGAGAGCGGCCGTATTCCGTTCTTCTGGATGGCCAAGAAGCCAACACTGGTGCTTATGCCACCATTCATGGGTTGGCCTAATAACGGTAGCTATGATTCTAGAGCTGGAGGCTGCCTTACTTCTGCCCTCAAGGGCTAGGTGCCATTCACATGTCTTGATTGAAGGCTTCGTAGAAGACCACAATTCAGCTCTCTCAACCACCCTACTTTCCGGTGGCACAATGCACCTCCGTGTCAGGATGGCCGAGCGGTCTAAGGCGCTGCGTTCAGGTCGCAGTCTCCCCTGGAGTCGTGGGTTCAAATCCCACTTCTGACAGCGTTTGCATGGTTTTTTCACGGTTCCCCTACCTGCTAGTCTTTCACAGCCAAGAACGTTTTTTTTTTTTTTTTTTTAACACATTTACACAACAGAGCACTGTGGCTCTATAGCTCAGGGGTTAGAGCACTGGTCTTGTAAACCAGGGGTCGTGAGTTCAAATCTCACTAGGACCTAAGCGTTATTTCATGCGCTGTATCTTTCTTTCCTGACAACCTATTTTCTTTCACCAGCTGTCTTATCAAAAACCGCCACTGCCTCTAGGTCAACTCCCCTTACATGAAAGATCACATTACATTCAACCCTGGTCAAGGTTCACAACATTGACCCCACTTTGAGCAAAAAAAAAAAAAAAAACCTTACTGGCTCCAAGAAGACTTAGACCACATTCATAACATTCTCTTCCTAAAAAGAGAGCGGCCGTATTCCGTTCTTCTGGATGGCCAAGAAGCCAACACTGGTGCTTATGCCACCATTCATGGGTTGGCCTAATAACGGTAGCTATGATTCTAGAGCTGGAGGCTGCCTTACTTCTGCCCTCAAGGGCTAGGTGCCATTCACATGTCTTGATTGAAGGCTTCGTAGAAGACCACAATTCAGCTCTCTCAACCACCCTACTTTCCGGTGGCACAATGCACCTCCGTGTCAGGATGGCCGAGCGGTCTAAGGCGCTGCGTTCAGGTCGCAGTCTCCCCTGGAGGCGTGGGTTCAAATCCCACTTCTGACAGCGTTTGCATGGTTTTTTCACGGTTCCCCTACCTGCTAGTCTTTCACAGCCAAGAACGTTTTTTTTTTTTTTTTTTTTAACACATTTACACAACAGAGCACTGTGGCTCTATAGCTCAGGGGTTAGAGCACTGGTCTTGTAAACCAGGGGTCGTGAGTTCAAATCTCACTAGGGCCTAAGCGTTATTTCATGCGCTGTATCTTTCTTTCCTGACAACCTATTTTCTTTCACCAGCTGTCTTATCAAAAACCGCCACTGCCTCTAGGTCAACTCCCCTTACATGAAAGATCACATTACATTCAACCCTGGTCAAGGTTCACAACATTGACCCCACTTTGAGCAAAAAAAAAAAAAAAACCTTACTGGCTCCAAGAAGACTTAGACCACATTCATAACATTCTCTTCCTAAAAAGAGAGCGGCCGTATTCCGTTCTTCTGGATGGCCAAGAAGCCAACACTGGTGCTTATGCCACCATTCATGGGTTGGCCTAATAACGGTAGCTATGATTCTAGAGCTGGAGGCTGCCTTACTTCTGCCCTCAAGGGCTAGGTGCCATTCACATGTCTTGATTGAAGGCTTCGTAGAAGACCACAATTCAGCTCTCTCAACCACCCTACTTTCCGGTGGCACAATGCACCTCCGTGTCAGGATGGCCGAGCGGTCTAAGGCGCTGCGATCAGGTCGCAGTCTCCCCTGGAGGCGTGGGTTCAAATCCCACTTCTGACAGCGTTTGCATGGTTTTTTCACGGTTCCCCTACCTGCTAGTCTTTCACAGCCAAGAACGTTTTTTTTTTTTTTTAACACATTTACACAACAGAGCACTGTGGCTCTATAGCTCAGGGGTTAGAGCACTGGTCTTGTAAACCAGGGGTCGTGAGTTCAAATATCACTAGGGCCTAAGCGTTATTTCATGCGCTGTATCTTTCTTTCCTGACAACCTATTTTCTTTCACCAGCTGTCTTATCAAAAACCGCCACTGCCTCTAGGTCAACTCCCCTTACATGAAAGATCACATTACATTCAACCCTGGTCAAGGTTCACAACATTGACCCCACTTTGAGCAAAAAAAAAAAAAAACCTTACTGGCTCCAAGAAGACTTAGACCACATTCATAACATTCTCTTCCTAAAAAGAGAGCGGCCGTATTCCGTTCTTCTGGATGGCCAAGAAGCCAACACTGGTGCTTATGCCACCATTCATGGGTTGGCCTAATAACGGTAGCTATGATTCTAGAGCTGGAGGCTGCCTTACTTCTGCCCTCAAGGGCTAGGTGCCATTCACATGTCTTGATTGAAGGCTTCGTAGAAGACCACAATTCAGCTCTCTCAACCACCCTACTTTCCGGTGGCACAATGCACCTCCGTGTCAGGATGGCCGAGCGGTCTAAGGCGCTGCGTTCAGCTCGCAGTCTCCCCTGGAGGCGTGGGTTCAAATCCCACTTCTGACAGCGTTTGCATGGTTTTTTCACGGTTCCCCTACCTGCTAGTCTTTCACAGCCAAGAACGTTTTTTTTTTTTTTTTTTTTTAACACATTTACACAACAGAGCACTGTGGCTCTATAGCTCAGGGGTTAGAGCACTGGTCTTGTAAACCAGGGGTCGTGAGTTCAAATCTCACTAGGGCCTAAGCGTTATTTCATGCGCTGTATCTTTCTTTCCTGACAACCTATTTTCTTTCACCAGCTGTCTTATCAAAAACCGCCACTGCCTCTAGGTCAACTCCCCTTACATGAAAGATCACATTACATTCAACCCTGGTCAAGGTTCACAACATTGACCCCACTTTGAGCAAAAAAAAAAAAAAAACCTTACTGGCTCCAAGAAGACTTAGACCACATTCATAACATTCTCTTCCTAAAAAGAGAGCGGCCGTATTCCGTTCTTCTGGATGGCCAAGAAGCCAACACTGGTGCTTATGCCACCATTCATGGGTTGGCCTAATAACGGTAGCTATGATTCTAGAGCTGGAGGCTGCCTTACTTCTGCCCTCAAGGGCTAGGTGCCATTCACATGTCTTGATTGAAGGCTTCGTAGAAGACCACAATTCAGCTCTCTCAACCACCCTACTTTCCGGTGGCACAATGCACCTCCGTGTCAGGATGGCCGAGCGGTCTAAGGCGCTGCGATCAGGTCGCAGTCTCCCCTGGAGGCGTGGGTTCAAATCCCACTTCTGACAGCGTTTGCATGGTTTTTTCACGGTTCCCCTACCTGCTAGTCTTTCACAGCCAAGAACGTTTTTTTTTTTTTTTTAACACATTTACACAACAGAGCACTGTGGCTCTATAGCTCAGGGGTTAGAGCACTGGTCTTGTCAACCAGGGGTCGTGAGTTCAAATCTCACTAGGGCCTAAGCGTTATTTCATGCGCTGTATCTTTCTTTCCTGACAACCTATTTTCTTTCACCAGCTGTCTTATCAAAAACCGCCACTGCCTCTAGGTCAACTCCCCTTACATGAAAGATCACATTACATTCAACCCTGGTCAAGGTTCACAACATTGACCCCACTTTGAGCAAAAAAAAAAAAAAAACCTTACTGGCTCCAAGAAGACTTAGACCACATTCATAACATTCTCTTCCTAAAAAGAGAGCGGCCGTATTCCGTTCTTCTGGATGGCCAAGAAGCCAACACTGGTGCTTATGCCACCATTCATGGGTTGGCCTAATAACGGTAGCTATGATTCTAGAGCTGGAGGCTGCCTTACTTCTGCCCTCAAGGGCTAGGTGCCATTCACATGTCTTGATTGAAGGCTTCGTAGAAGACCACAATTCAGCTCTCTCAACCACCCTACTTTCCGGTGGCACAGTGCACCTCCGTGTCAGGATGGCCGAGCGGTCTAAGGCGCTGCGTTCAGGTCGCAGTCTCCCCTGGAGGCGTGGGTTCAAATCCCACTTCTGACAGCGTTTGCATGGTTTTTTCACGGTTCCCCTACCTGCTAGTCTTTCACAGCCAAGAACGGTTTTTTTTTTTTTTTTTTTAACACATTTACACAACAGAGCACTGTGGCTCTATAGCTCAGGGGTTAGAGCACTGGTCTTGTAAACCAGGGGTCGTGAGTTCAAATCTCACTAGGGCCTAAGCGTTATTTCATGCGCTGTATCTTTCTTTCCTGACAACCTATTTTCTTTCACCAGCTGTCTTATCAAAAACCGCCACTGCCTCTAGGTCAACTCCTCTTACATGAAAGATCACATTACATTCAACCCTGGTCAAGGTTCACAACATTGACCCCACTTTGAGCAAAAAAAAAAAAAAAAACCTTACTGGCTCCAAGAAGACTTAGACCACATTCATAACATTCTCTTCCTAAAAAGAGAGCGGCCGTATTCCGTTCTTCTGGATGGCCAAGAAGCCAACACTGGTGCTTATGCCACCATTCATGGGTTGGCCTAATAACGGTAGCTATGATTCTAGAGCTGGAGGCTGCCTTACTTCTGCCCTCAAGGGCTAGGTGCCATTCACATGTCTTGATTGAAGGCTTCGTAGAAGACCACAATTCAGCTCTCTCAACCACCCTACTTTCCGGTGGCACAATGCACCTCCGTGTCAGGATGGCCGAGCGGTCTAAGGCGCTGCGTTCAGGTCGCAGTCTCCCCTGGAGGCGTGGGTTCAAATCCCACTTCTGACAGCGTTTGCATGGTTTTTTCACGGTTCCCCTACCTGCTAGTCTTTCACAGCCAAGAACGTTTTTTTTTTTTTTTTTTTAACACATTTACACAACAGAGCACTGTGGCTCTATAGCTCAGGGGTTAGAGCACTGGTCTTGTAAACCAGGGGTCGTGAGTTCAAATCTCACTAGGGCCTAAGCGTTATTTCATGCGCTGTATCTTTCTTTCCTGACAACCTATTTTCTTTCACCAGCTGTCTTATCAAAAACCGCCACTGCCTCTAGGTCAACTCCCCTTACATGAAAGATCACATTACATTCAACCCTGGTCAAGGTTCACAACATTGACCCCACTTTGAGCAAAAAAAAAAAAAAAAAACCTTACTGGCTCCAAGAAGACTTAGACCACATTCATAACATTCTCTTCCTAAAAAGAGAGCGGCCGTATTCCGTTCTTCTGGATGGCCAAGAAGCCAACACTGGTGCTTATGCCACCATTCATGGGTTGGCCTAATAACGGTAGCTATGATTCTAGAGCTGGAGGCTGCCTTACTTCTGCCCTCAAGGGCTAGGTGCCATTCACATGTCTTGATTGAAGGCTTCGTAGAAGACCACAATTCAGCTCTCTCAACCACCCTACTTTCCGGTGGCACAATGCACCTCCGTGTCAGGATGGCCGAGCGGTCTAAGGCGCTGCGTTCAGGTCGCAGTCTCCCCTGGAGGCGTGGGTTCAAATCCCACTTCTGACAGCGTTTGCATGGTTTTTTCACGGTTCCCCTACCTGCTAGTCTTTCACAGCCAAGAACGTTTTTTTTTTTTTTTTTTTTAACACATTTACACAACAGAGCACTGTGGCTCTATAGCTCAGGGGTTAGAGCACTGGTCTTGTAAACCAGGGGTCGTGAGTTCAAATCTCACTAGGGCCTAAGCGTTATTTCATGCGCTGTATCTTTCTTTCCTGACAACCTATTTTCTTTCACCAGCTGTCTTATCAAAAACCGCCACTGCCTCTAGGTCAACTCCCCTTACATGAAAGATCACATTACATTCAACCCTGGTCAAGGTTCACAACATTGACCCCACTTTGAGCAAAAAAAAAAAAAAACCTTACTGGCTCCAAGAAGACTTAGACCACATTCATAACATTCTCTTCCTAAAAAGAGAGCGGCCGTATTCCGTTCTTCTGGATGGCCAAGAAGCCAACACTGGTGCTTATGCCACCATTCATGGGTTGGCCTAATAACGGTAGCTATGATTCTAGAGCTGGAGGCTGCCTTACTTCTGCCCTCAAGGGCTAGGTGCCATTCACATGTCTTGATTGAAGGCTTCGTAGAAGACCACAATTCAGCTCTCTCAACCACCCTACTTTCCGGTGGCACAATGCACCTCCGTGTCAGGATGGCCGAGCGGTCTAAGGCGCTACGTTCAGGTCGCAGTCTCCCCTGGAGGCGTGGGTTCAAATCCCACTTCTGACAGCGTTTGCATGGTTTTTTCACGGTTCCCCTACCTGCTAGTCTTTCACAGCCAAGAACGTTTTTTTTTTTTTTTTTTAACACATTTACACAACAGAGCACTGTGGCTCTATAGCTCAGGGGTTAGAGCACTGGTCTTGTAAACCAGGGGTCGTGAGTTCAAATCTCACTAGGGCCTAAGCATTATTTCATGCGCTGTATCTTTCTTTCCTGACAACCTATTTTCTTTCACCAGCTGTCTTATCAAAAACCGCCACTGCCTCTAGGTCAACTCCCCTTACATGAAAGATCACATTACATTCAACTCTGGTCAAGGTTCACAACATTGACCCCACTTTGAGCAAAAAAAAAAAAAAAACCTTACTGGCTCCAAGAAGACTTAGACCACATTCATAACATTCTCTTCCTAAAAAGAGAGCGGCCGTATTCCGTTCTTCTGGATGGCCAAGAAGCCAACACTGGTGCTTATGCCACCATTCATGGGTTGTCCTAATAACGGTAGCTAAGATTCTAGAGCTGGAGGCTGCCTTACTTCTGCCCTCAAGGGCTAGGTGCCATTCACATGTCTTGATTGAAGGCTTCGTAGAAGACCACAATTCAGCTCTCTCAACCACCCTACTTTCCGGTGGCACAATGCACCTCCGTGTCAGGATGGCCGAGCGGTCTAAGGCGCTGCATTCAGGTCGCAGTCTCCCCTGGAGGCGTGGGTTCAAATCCCACTTCTGACAGCGTTTGCACGGTTTTTTCACGGTTCCCCTACCTGCTAGTCTTTCACAGCCAAGAACGTTTTTTTTTTTTTTTTTTTAACACATTTACACAACAGAGCACTGTGGCTCTATAGCTCAGGGGTTAGAGCACTGGTCTTGTAAACCAGGGGTCGTGAGTTCAAATCTCACTAGGGCCTAAGTGTTATTTCATGCGCTGTATCTTTCTTTCCTGACAACCTATTTTCTTTCACCAGCTGTCTTATCAAAAACCGCCACTGCCTCTAGGTCAACTCCCCTTACATGAAAGATCACATTACATTCAACCCTGGTCAAGGTTCACAACATTGACCCCACTTTGAGCAAAAAAAAAAAAAAAACCTTACTGGCTCCAAGAAGACTTAGACCACATTCATAACATTCTCTTCCTAAAAAGAGAGTGGCCGTATTCCGTTCTTCTGGATGGCCAAGAAGCCAACACTGGTGCTTATGCCACCATTCATGGGTTGGCCTAATAACGGTAGCTATGATTCTAGAGCTGGAGGCTGCCTTACTTCTGCCCTCAAGGGCTAAGTGCCATTCACATGTCTTGATTGAAGGCTTCGTAGAAGACCACAATTCAGCTCTCTCAACCACCCTACTTTCCGGTGGCACAATGCACCTCCGTGTCAGGATGGCCGAGCGGTCTAAGGCGCTGCGTTCAGGTCGCAGTCTCCCCTGGAGGTGTGGGTTCAAATCCCACTTCTGACAGCGTTTGCATGGTTTTTTCACGGTTCCCCTACCTGCTAGTCTTTCACAGCCAAGAACGTTTTTTTTTTTTTTGTTTTTTTTAACACATTTACACAACAGAGCACTGTGGCTCTATAGCTCAGGGGTTAGAGCACTGGTCTTGTAAACCAGGGGTCGTGAGTTCAAATCTCACTAGGGCCTAAGCGTTATTTCATGCGCTGTATCTTTCTTTCCTGACAACCTATTTTCTTTCACCAGCTGTCTTATCAAAAACCGCCACTGCCTCTAGGTCAACTCCCCTTACATGAAAGATCACATTACATTCAACCCTGGTCAAGGTTCACAACATTGACCCCACTTTGAGCAAAAAAAAAAAAAAAACCTTACTGGCTCCAAGAAGACTTAGACCACATTCATAACATTCTCTTCCTAAAAAGAGAGCGGCCGTATTCCGTTCTTCTGGATGGCCAAGAAGCCAACACTGGTGCTTATGCCACCATTCATGGGTTGGCCTAATAACGGTAGCTATGATTCTAGAGCTGGAGGCTGCCTTACTTCTGCCCTCAAGGGCTAGGTGCCATTCACATGTCTTGATTGAAGGCTTCGTAGAAGACCACAATTCAGCTCTCTCAACCACCCTACTTTCCGGTGGCACAAATCACCTCCGTGTCAGGATGGCCGAGCGGTCTAAGGCGCTGCGTTCAGGTCGCAGTCTCCCCTGGAGGCGTGGGTTCAAATCCCACTTCTGACAGCGTTTGCATGGTTTTTTCACGGTTCCCCTACCTGCTAGTCTTTCACAGCCAAGAACGTTTTTTTTTTTTTTTTTTTAACACATTTACACAACAGAGCACTGTGCCTCTATAGCTCAGGGGTTAGAGCACTGGTCTTGTAAACCAGGGGTCGTGAGTTCAAATCTCACTAGGGCCTAAGCGTTATTTCATGCGCTGTATCTTTCTTTCCTGACAACCTATTTTCTTTCACCAGCTGTCTTATCAAAAACCGCCACTGCCTCTAGGTCAACTCCCCTTACATGAAAGATCACATTACATTCAACCCTGGTCAAGGTTCACAACATTGACCCCACTTTGAGCAAAAAAAAAAAAAAAACCTTACTGGCTCCAAGAAGACTTAGACCACATTCATAACATTCTCTTCCTAAAAAGAGAGCGGCCGTATTCCGTTCTTCTGGATGGCCAAGAAGCCAACACTGGTGCTTATG
>NC_090646.1:413787372-413802372 GCF_040937935.1 Hyperolius riggenbachi | reverse complement strand
TAACATTCTCTTCCTAAAAAGAGAGCGGCCGTATTCCGTTCTTCTGGATGGCCAAGAAGCCAACACTGGTGCTTATGCCACCATTCATGGGTTGGCCTAATAACGGTAGCTATGATTCTAGAGCTGGAGGCTGCCTTACTTCTGCCCTCAAGGGCTAGGTGCCATTCACATGTCTTGATTGAAGGCTTCGTAGAAGACCACAATTCAGCTCTCTCAACCACCCTACTTTCCGGTGGCACAATGCACCTCCGTGTCAGGATGGCCGAGCGGTCTAAGGCGCTGCGTTCAGGTCGCAGTCTCCCCTGGAGGCGTGGGTTCAAATCCCACTTCTGACAGCGTTTGCATGGTTTTTTCACGGTTCCCCTACCTGCTAGTCTTTCACAGCCAAGAACGTTTTTTTTTTTTTTTTTAACACATTTACACAACAGAGCACTGTGGCTCTATAGCTCAGGGGTTAGAGCACTGGTCTTGTAAACCAGGGGTCGTGAGTTCAAATCTCACTAGGGCCTAAGCGTTATTTCATGCGCTGTATCTTTCTTTCCTGACAACCTATTTTCTTTCACCAGCTGTCTTATCAAAAACCGCCACTGCCTCTAGGTCAACTCCCCTTACATGAAAGATCACATTACATTCAACCCTGGTCAAGGTTCACAACATTGACCCCACTTTGAGAAAAAAAAAAAAAAAAAAACCTTACTGGCTCCAAGAAGACTTAGACCACATTCATAACATTCTCTTCCTAAAAAGAGAGCGGCCGTATTCCGTTCTTCTGGATGGCCAAGAAGCCAACACTGGTGCTTATGCCACCATTCATGGGTTGGCCTAATAACGGTAGCTATGATTCTAGAGCTGGAGGCTGCCTTACTTCTGCCCTCAAGGGCTAGGTGCCATTCACATGTCTTGATTAGTGTTGGGCGAACACCTGGATGTTCGGGTTCGGGCCGAACAGGCCGAACATGGGCCAGATGTTCGGCATGTTCGGCCCGAACGCCGAACTCAATGGGAGTCAATGGGACCCCCGAACATGCCCATTTTGGGGGCCCTATGGGGTCGCAGGCATAAGGGGGGAGCATGCCCCGGTCGCGGGGGGGGTCGGAAATTCCCCCCACCCCCTCCGCTAGCGCTCCCCCCTCTGCCCGCTTCCCCATACAAAAAGTTTAAATCAAGTTCAATAGTACCTGGGCTGGTGGCATTGGCTGGCAGTGGAGTGAGGAGGAGGAGGAGTCCGAATAGCAGAGTGACGTTGAGGCCGGGCAGCGGGCGGTTCAGCGCTAGTACCCTTGTGGTACTTCCGCCCTTTCTCTGACCTCACGTCCTCTGCGTGATGACGCATACGAGGGTACGCGTGATGCGTACCCTCGTATGCAGAGGACGTGAGGTCAGAGAAAGGGCGGAAGTACCACAAGGGTACTAGCGCTAAACCGCCCGCTGCCCGGCCTCAACGTCACTCTGCTACTCGGACTCCTCCTCCTCCTCACTCCACTGCCAGCCAATGCCACCAGCCCAGGTACACTACTATTGAACTTGATTTAAACTTTTTTTATGGGGAAGCGGGCAGAGGGGGGAGCGCTAGCGGAGGGGGTGGGGGGAATTTCCGACCCCCCCCGCGATCGGGGCATGCTCCCCCCTTATGCCTGCGACCCCATAGGGGGGCCGTATTGCGGCCTGTTCGGCCGAACAGGGCCCTGTTCGCCCGAACAGGGGCCCTGTTCGGCCCTGTTCGGGGTCATACAGAAGTTCGGGGCGAACCCGAACTTAAAAGGCCGAACACCATCAGGTGTTCGGCCGAACTCGAACATCACCCGAACAGGGTGATGTTCTGCAGAACCCGAACAGTGGCGAACACTGTTCGCCCAACACTAGTCTTGATTGAAGGCTTCGTAGAAGACCACAATTCAGCTCTCTCAACCACCCTACTTTCCGGTGGCACAATGCACCTCCGTGTCAGGATGGCCGAGCGGTCTAAGGCGCTGCGTTCAGGTCGCAGTCTCCCCTGGAGGCGTGGGTTCAAATCCCACTTCTGACAGCGTTTGCATGGTTTTTTCACGGTTCCCCTACCTGCTAGTCTTTCACAGCCAAGAACGTTTTTTTGTTTTTTTTTTTAACACATTTACACAACAGAGCACTGTGGCTCTATAGCTCAGGGGTTAGAGCACTGGTCTTGTAAACCAGGGGTCGTGAGTTCAAATCTCACTAGGGCCTAAGCGTTATTTCATGCGCTGTATCTTTCTTTCCTGACAACCTATTTTCTTTCACCAGCTGTCTTATCAAAAACCGCCACTGCCTCTAGGTCAACTCCCCTTACATGAAAGATCACATTACATTCAACCCTGGTCAAGGTTCACAACATTGACCCCACTTTGAGCAAAAAAAAAAAAAAAAACCTTACTGGCTCCTAGAAGACTTAGACCACATTCATAACATTCTCTTCCTAAAAAGAGAGCGGCCGTATTCCGTTCTTCTGGATGGCCAAGAAGCCAACACTGGTGCTTATGCCACCATTCATGGGTTGGCCTAATAACGGTAGCTATGATTCTAGAGCTGGAGGCTGCCTTACTTCTGCCCTCAAGGGCTAGGTGCCATTCACATGTCTTGATTGAAGGCTTCGTAGAAGACCACAATTCAGCTCTCTCAACCACCCTACTTTCCGGTGGCACAATGCACCTCCGTGTCAGGATGGCCGAGCGGTCTAAGGCGCTGCGTTCAGGTCGCAGTCTCCCCTGGAGGCGTGGGTTCAAATCCCACTTCTGACAGCGTTTGCATGGTTTTTTCACGGTTCCCCTACCTGCTAGTCTTTCACAGCCAAGAACGTTTTTTTTTTTTTTTTTTAACACATTTACACAACAGAGCACTGTGGCTCTATAGCTCAGGGGTTAGAGCACTGGTCTTGTAAACCAGGGGTTGTGAGTTCAAATCTCACTAGGGCCTAAGCGTTATTTCATGCGCTGTATCTTTCTTTCCTGACAACCTATTTTCTTTCACCAGCTGTCTTATCAAAAACCGCCACTGCCTCTAGGTCAACTCCCCTTACATGAAAGATCACATTACATTCAACCCTGGTCAAGGTTCACAACATTGACCCCACTTTGAGCAAAAAAAAAAAAAAACCTTACTGGCTCCAAGAAGACTTAGACCACATTCATAACATTCTCTTCCTAAAAAGAGAGCGGCCGTATTCCGTTCTTCTGGATGGCCAAGAAGCCAACACTGGTGCTTATGCCACCATTCATGGGTTGGCCTAATAACGGTAGCTATGATTCTAGAGCTGGAGGCTGCCTTACTTCTGCCCTCAAGGGCTAGGTGCCATTCACATGTCTTGATTGAAGGCTTCGTAGAAGACCACAATTCAGCTCTCTCAACCACCCTACTTTCCGGTGGCACAATGCACCTCCGTGTCAGGATGGCCGAGCGGTCTAAGGCGCTGCGTTCAGGTCGCAGTCTCCCCTGGAGGCGTGGGTTCAAATCCCACTTCTGACAGCGTTTGCATGGTTTTTTCTTGGTTCCCCTACCTGCTAGTCTTTCACAGCCAAGAACGTTTTTTTTTTTTTTTTTAACACATTTACACAACAGAGCACTGTGGCTCTATAGCTCAGGGGTTAGAGCACTGGTCTTGTAAACCAGGGGTCGTGAGTTCAAATCTTACTAGGGCCTAAGCGTTATTTCATGCGCTGTATCTTTCTTTCCTGACAACCTATTTTCTTTCACCAGCTGTCTTATCAAAAACCGCCACTGCCTCTAGGTCAACTCCCCTTACATGAAAGATCACATTACATTCAACCCTGGTCAAGGTTCACAACATTGACCCCACTTTGAGCAAAAAAAAAAAAAAAACCTTACTGGCTCCAAGAAGACTTAGACCACATTCATAACATTCTCTTCCTAAAAAGAGAGCGGCCGTATTCCGTTCTTCTGGATGGCCAAGAAGCCAACACTGGTGCTTATGCCACCATTCATGGGTTGGCCTAATAACGGTAGCTATGATTCTAGAGCTGGAGGCTGCCTTACTTCTGCCCTCAAGGGCTAGGTGCCATTCACATGTCTTGATTGAAGGCTTCGTAGAAGACCACAATTCAGCTCTCTCAACCACCCTACTTTCCGGTGGCACAATGCACCTCCGTGTCAGGATGGCCGAGCGGTCTAAGGCGCTGCGTTCAGGTCGCAGTCTCCCCTGGAGGCGTGGGTTCAAATCCCACTTCTGACAGCGTTTGCATGGTTTTTTCACGGTTCCCCTACCTGCTAGTCTTTCACAGCCAAGAACGTTTTTTTGTTTTTTTTTTTAACACATTTACACAACAGAGCACTGTGGCTCTATAGCTCAGGGGTTAGAGCACTGGTCTTGTAAACCAGGGGTCGTGAGTTCAAATCTCACTAGGGCCTAAGCGTTATTTCATGCGCTGTATCTTTCTTTCCTGACAACCTATTTTCTTTCACCAGCTGTCTTATCAAAAACCGCCACTGCCTCTAGGTCAACTCCCCTTACATGAAAGATCACATTACATTCAACCCTGGTCAAGGTTCACAACATTGACCCCACTTTGAGCAAAAAAAAAAAAAAAAACCTTACTGGCTCCTAGAAGACTTAGACCACATTCATAACATTCTCTTCCTAAAAAGAGAGCGGCCGTATTCCGTTCTTCTGGATGGCCAAGAAGCCAACACTGGTGCTTATGCCACCATTCATGGGTTGGCCTAATAACGGTAGCTATGATTCTAGAGCTGGAGGCTGCCTTACTTCTGCCCTCAAGGGCTAGGTGCCATTCACATGTCTTGATTGAAGGCTTCGTAGAAGACCACAATTCAGCTCTCTCAACCACCCTACTTTCCGGTGGCACAATGCACCTCCGTGTCAGGATGGCCGAGCGGTCTAAGGCGCTGCGTTCAGGTCGCAGTCTCCCCTGGAGGCGTGGGTTCAAATCCCACTTCTGACAGCGTTTGCATGGTTTTTTCACGGTTCCCCTACCTGCTAGTCTTTCACAGCCAAGAACGTTTTTTTTTTTTTTTTTTAACACATTTACACAACAGAGCACTGTGGCTCTATAGCTCAGGGGTTAGAGCACTGGTCTTGTAAACCAGGGGTTGTGAGTTCAAATCTCACTAGGGCCTAAGCGTTATTTCATGCGCTGTATCTTTCTTTCCTGACAACCTATTTTCTTTCACCAGCTGTCTTATCAAAAACCGCCACTGCCTCTAGGTCAACTCCCCTTACATGAAAGATCACATTACATTCAACCCTGGTCAAGGTTCACAACATTGACCCCACTTTGAGCAAAAAAAAAAAAAAACCTTACTGGCTCCAAGAAGACTTAGACCACATTCATAACATTCTCTTCCTAAAAAGAGAGCGGCCGTATTCCGTTCTTCTGGATGGCCAAGAAGCCAACACTGGTGCTTATGCCACCATTCATGGGTTGGCCTAATAACGGTAGCTATGATTCTAGAGCTGGAGGCTGCCTTACTTCTGCCCTCAAGGGCTAGGTGCCATTCACATGTCTTGATTGAAGGCTTCGTAGAAGACCACAATTCAGCTCTCTCAACCACCCTACTTTCCGGTGGCACAATGCACCTCCGTGTCAGGATGGCCGAGCGGTCTAAGGCGCTGCGTTCAGGTCGCAGTCTCCCCTGGAGGCGTGGGTTCAAATCCCACTTCTGACAGCGTTTGCATGGTTTTTTCTTGGTTCCCCTACCTGCTAGTCTTTCACAGCCAAGAACGTTTTTTTTTTTTTTTTTAACACATTTACACAACAGAGCACTGTGGCTCTATAGCTCAGGGGTTAGAGCACTGGTCTTGTAAACCAGGGGTCGTGAGTTCAAATCTTACTAGGGCCTAAGCGTTATTTCATGCGCTTTATCTTTCTTTCCTGACAACCTATTTTCTTTCACCAGCTGTCTTATCAAAAACCGCCACTGCCTCTAGGTCAACTCCCCTTACATGAAAGATCACATTACATTCAACCCTGGTCAAGGTTCACAACATTGACCCCACTTTGAGCAAAAAAAAAACAAAAACCTTACTGGCTCCAAGAAGACTTAGACCACATTCATAACATTCTCTTCCTAAAAAGAGAGCGGCCGTATTCCGTTCTTCTGGATGGCCAAGAAGCCAACACTGGTGCTTATGCCACCATTCATGGGTTGGCCTAATAACGGTAGCTATGATTCTAGAGCTGGAGGCTGCCTTACTTCTGCCCTCAAGGGCTAGGTGCCATTCACATGTCTTGATTGAAGGCTTCGTAGAAGACCACAATTCAGCTCTCTCAACCACCCTACTTTCCGGTGGCACAATGCACCTCCGTGTCAGGATGGCCGAGTGGTCTAAGGCGCTGCGTTCAGGTCGCAGTCTCCCCTGGAGGCGTGGGTTCAAATCCCACTTCTGACAGCGTTTGCATGGTTTTTTCACGGTTCCCCTACCTGCTAGTCTTTCACAGCCAAGAACGTTTTTTTGTTTTTTTTTTTAACACATTTACACAACAGAGCACTGTGGCTCTATAGCTCAGGGGTTAGAGCACTGGTCTTGTAAACCAGGGGTCGTGAGTTCAAATCTCACTAGGGCCTAAGCGTTATTTCATGTGCTGTATCTTTCTTTCCTGACAACCTATTTTCTTTCACCAGCTGTCTTATCAAAAACCGCCACTGCCTCTAGGTCAACTCCCCTTACATGAAAGATCACATTACATTCAACCCTGGTCAAGGTTCACAACATTGACCCCACTTTGAGCAAAAAAAAAAAAAACCTTACTGGCTCCAAGAAGACTTAGACCACATTCATAACATTCTCTTCCTAAAAAGAGAGCGGCCGTATTCCGTTCTTCTGGATGGCCAAGAAGCCAACACTGGTGCTTATGCCACTATTCATGGGTTGGCCTAATAACGGTAGCTATTCTTCTAGAGCTGGAGGCTGCCTTACTTCTGCCCTCAAGGGCTAGGTGCCATTCACATGTCTTGATTGAAGGCTTCGTAGAAGACCACAATTCAGCTCTCTCAACCACCCTACTTTCCGGTGGCACAATGCACCTCCGTGTCAGGATGGCCGAGCGGTCTAAGGCGCTGCGTTCAGGTCGCAGTCTCCCCTGGAGGCGTGGGTTCAAATCCCACTTCTGACAGCGTTTGCATGGTTTTTTCACGGTTCCCCTACCTGCTAGTCTTTCACAGCCAAGAACGTTTTTTTTTTTTTTTTTTTTAACACATTTACACAACAGAGCACTGTGGCTCTATAGCTCAGGGGTTAGAGCACTGGTCTTGTAAACCAGGGGTCGTGAGTTCAAATCTCACTAGGGCCTAAGCGTTATTTCATGTGCTGTATCTTTCTTTCCTGACAACCTATTTTCTTTCACCAGCTGTCTTATCAAAAACCGCCACTGCCTCTAGGTCAACTCCCCTTACATGAAAGATCACATTACATTCAACCCTGGTCAAGGTTCACAACATTGACCCCACTTTGAGCAAAAAAAAAAAAAAACCTTACTGGCTCCAAGAAGACTTAGACCACATTCATAACATTCTCTTCCTAAAAAGAGAGCGGCCGTATTCCGTTCTTCTGGATGGCCAAGAAGCCAACACTGGTGCTTATGCCACCATTCATGGGTTGGCCTAATAACGGTAGCTATGATTCTAGAGCTGGAGGCTGCCTTACTTCTGCCCTCAAGGGCTAGGTGCCATTCACATGTCTTGATTGAAGGCTTCGTAGAAGACCACAATTCAGCTCTCTCAACCACCCTACTTTCCGGTGGCACAATGCACCTCCGTGTCAGGATGGCCGAGCGGTCTAAGGCGCTGCGTTCAGGTCGCAGTCTCCCCTGGAGGCGTGGGTTCAAATCCCACTTCTGACAGCGTTTGCATGGTTTTTTCACGGTTCCCCTACCTGCTAGTCTTTCACAGCCAAGAACGTTGTTTTTTTTTTTTTTTTAAAAACATTTACACAACAGAGCACTGTGGCTCTATAGCTCAGGGGTTAGAGCACTGGTCTTGTAAACCAGGGGTCGTGAGTTCAAATCTCACTAGGGCCTAAGCGTTATTTCATGCGCTGTATCTTTCTTTCCTGACAGCCTATTTTCTTTCACCAGCTGTCTTATCAAAAACCGCCACTGCCTCTAGGTCAACTCCCCTTACATGAAAGATCACATTACATTCAACCCTGGTCAAGGTTCACAACATTGACCCCACTTTGAGCAAAAAAAAAAAAAACCTTACTGGCTCCAAGAAGACTTAGACCACATTCATAACATTCTCTTCCTAAAAAGAGAGCGGCCGTATTCCGTTCTTCTGGATGGCCAAGAAGCCAACACTGGTGCTTATGCCACCATTCATGGGTTGGCCTAATAACGGTAGCTATGATTCTAGAGCTGGAGGCTGCCTTACTTCTGCCCTCAAGGGCTAGGTGCCATTCACATGTCTTGATTGAAGGCTTCGTAGAAGACCACAATTCAGCTCTCTCAACCACCCTACTTTCCGGTGGCACAATGCACCTCCGTGTCAGGATGGCCGAGCGGTCTAAGGCGCTGCGTTCAGGTCGCAGTCTCCCCTGGAGGCGTGGGTTCAAATCCCACTTCTGACAGTGTTTGCATGGTTTTTTCACGGTTCCCCTACCTGCTAGTCTTTCACAGCCAAGAACGTTTTTTTTTTTTTTTTTTTTAACACATTTACACAACAGAGCACTGTGGCTCTATAGCTCAGGGGTTAGAGCACTGGTCTTGTAAACCAGGGGTCGTGAGTTCAAATCTCACTAGGGCCTAAGCGTTATTTCATGTGCTGTATCTTTCTTTCCTGACAACCTATTTTCTTTCACCAGCTGTCTTATCAAAAACCGCCACTGCCTCTAGGTCAACTCCCCTTACATGAAAGATCACATTACATTCAACCCTGGTCAAGGTTCACAACATTGACCCCACTTTGAGCAAAAAAAAAAAAAAAACCTTACTGGCTCCAAGAAGACTTAGACCACATTCATAACATTCTCTTCCTAAAAAGAGAGCGGCCGTATTCCGTTCTTCTGGATGGCCAAGAAGCCAACACTGGTGCTTATGCCACCATTCATGGGTTGGCCTAATAACGGTAGCTATGATTCTAGAGCTGGAGGCTGCCTTACTTCTGCCCTCAAGGGCTAGGTGCCATTCACATGTCTTGATTGAAGGCTTCGTAGAAGACCACAATTCAGCTCTCTCAACCACCCTACTTTCCGGTGGCACAATGCACCTCCGTGTCAGGATGGCCGAGCGGTCTAAGGCGCTGCGTTCAGGTCGCAGTCTCCCCTGGAGGCGTGGGTTCAAATCCCACTTCTGACAGCGTTTGCATGGTTTTTTCACGGTTCCCCTACCTGCTAGTCTTTCACAGCCAAGAACGTTTTTTTTTTTTTTTTTTAACACATTTACACAGCAGAGCACTGTGGCTCTATAGCTCAGGGGTTAGAGCACTGGTCTTGTAAACCAGGGGTCGTGAGTTCAAATCTCACTAGGGCCTAAGTGTTATTTCATGCGCTGTATCTTTCTTTCCTGACAACCTATTTTCTTTCACCAGCTGTCTTATCAAAAACCGCCACTGCCTCTAGGTCAACTCCCCTTACATGAAAGATCACATTACATTCAACCCTGGTCAAGGTTCACAACATTGACCCCACTTTGAGCAAAAAAAAAAAAAAACCTTACTGGCTCCAAGAAGACTTAGACCACATTCATAACATCCTCTTCCTAAAAAGAGAGCGGCCGTATTCCGTTCTTCTGGATGGCCAAGAAGCCAACACTGGTGCTTATGCCACCATTCATGGGTTGGCCTAATAATGGTAGCTATGATTCTAGAGCTGGAGGCTGCCTTACTTCTGCCCTCAAGGGCTAGGTGCCATTCACATGTCTTGATTGAAGGCTTCGTAGAAGACCACAATTCAGCTCTCTCAACCACCCTACTTTCCGGTGGCACAATGCACCTCCGTGTCAGGATGGCCGAGCGGTCTAAGGCGCTGCGTTCAGGTCGCAGTCTCCCCTGGAGGCGTGGGTTCAAATCCCACTTCTGACAGCGTTTGCATGGTTTTTTCACGGTTCCCCTACCTGCTAGTCTTTCACAGCCAAGAACGTTTTTTTTTTTTTTTTTTTAACACATTTACACAACAGAGCACTGTGGCTCTATAGCTCAGGGGTTAGAGCACTGGTCTTGTAAACCAGGGGTCGTGAGTTCAAATCTCACTAGGGCCTAAGCGTTATTTCATGCGCTGTATCTTTCTTTCCTGACAACCTATTTTCTTTCACCAGCTGTCTTATCAAAAACCGCCACTGCCTCTAGGTCAACTCCCCTTACATGAAAGATCACATTACATTCAACCCTGGTCAAGGTTCACAACATTGATCCCACTTTGAGCAAAAAAAAAAAAAAACCTTACTGGCTCCAAGAAGACTTAGACCACATTCATAACATTCTCTTCCTAAAAAGAGAGCGGCCGTATTCCGTTCTTCTGGATGGCCAAGAAGCCAACACTGGTGCTTATGCCACCATTCATGGGTTGGCCTAATAACGGTAGCTATGATTCTAGAGCTGGAGGCTGCCTTACTTCTGCCCTCAAGGGCTAGGTGCCATTCACATGTCTTGATTGAAGGCTTCGTAGAAGACCACAATTCAGCTCTCTCAACCACCCTACTTTCCGGTGGCACAATGCACCTCCGTGTCAGGATGGCCGAGCGGTCTAAGGCGCTGCGTTCAGGTCGCAGTCTCCCCTGGAGGCGTGGGTTCAAATCCCACTTCTGACAGCGTTTGCATGGTTTTTTCACGGTTCCCCTACCTGCTAGTCTTTCACAGCCAAGAACGTTTTTTTTTTTTTTTTTTAACACATTTACACAACAGAGCACTGTGGCTCTATAGCTCAGGGTTTAGAGCACTGGTCTTGTAAACCAGGGGTCGTGAGTTCAAATCTCAGTAGGGCCTAAGCGTTATTTCATGTGCTGTATCTTTCTTTCCTGACAACCTATTTTCTTTCACCAGCTGTCTTATCAAAAACCGCCACTGCCTCTAGGTCAACTCCCCTTACATGAAAGATCACATTACATTCAACCCTGGTCAAGGTTCACAACATTGACCCCACTTTGAGCAAAAAAAAAAAAAAAACCTTACTGGCTCCAAGAAGACTTAGACCACATTCATAACATTCTCTTCCTAAAAAGAGAGCGGCCGTATTCCGTTCTTCTGGATGGCCAAGAAGCCAACACTGGTGCTTATGCCACCATTCATGGGTTGGCCTAATAACGGTAGCTATGATTCTAGAGCTGGAGGCTGCCTTACTTCTGCCCTCAAGGGCTAGGTGCCATTCACATGTCTTGATTGAAGGCTTCGTAGAAGACCACAATTCAGCTCTCTCAACCACCCTACTTTCCGGTGGCACAATGCACCTCCGTGTCAGGATGGCCGAGCGGTCTAAGGCGCTGCGTTCAGGTCACAGTATCCCCTGGAGGCGTGGGTTCAAATCCCACTTCTGACAGCGTTTGCATGGTTTTTTCACGGTTCCCCTACCTGCTAGTCTTTCACAGCCAAGAACGTTTTTTTTTTTTTTTTTTTTTAAACATTTACACAACAGAGCACTGTGGCTCTATAGCTCAGGGGTTAGAGCACTGGTCTTGTAAACCAGGGGTCGTGAGTTCAAATCTCACTAGGGCCTAAGCGTTATTTCATGCGCTGTATCTTTCTTTCCTGACAGCCTATTTTCTTTCACCAGCTGTCTTATCAAAAACCGCCACTGCCTCTAGGTCAACTCCCCTTACATGAAAGATCACATTACATTCAACCCTGGTCAAGGTTCACAACATTGACCCCACTTTGAGCAAAAAAAAAAAAAAAACCTTACTGGCTCCAAGAAGACTTAGACCACATTCATAACATTCTCTTCCTAAAAAGAGAGCGGCCGTATTCCGTTCTTCTGGATGGCCAAGAAGCCAACACTGGTGCTTATGCCACCATTCATGGGTTGGCCTAATAACGGTAGCTATGATTCTAGAGCTGGAGGCTGCCTTACTTCTGCCCTCAAGGGCTAGGTGCCATTCACATGTCTTGATTGAAGGCTTCGTAGAAGACCACAATTCAGCTCTCTCAACCACCCTACTTTCCGGTGGCACAATGCACCTCCGTGTCAGGATGGCCGAGCGGTCTAAGGCGCTGCGTTCAGGTCGCAGTCTCCCCTAGAGGCGTGGGTTCAAATCCCACTTCTGACAGCGTTTGCATGGTTTTTTCACGGTTCCCCTACCTGCTAGTCTTTCACAGCCAAGAACGTTTTTTTTTTTTTTTTTTTAACACATTTACACAACAGAGCACTGTGGCTCTATAGCTCAGGGGTTAGAGCACTGGTCTTGTAAACCAGGGGTCGTGAGTTCAAATCTCACTAGGGCCTAAGCGTTATTTCATGCGCTGTATCTTTCTTTCCTGACAACCTATTTTCTTTCACCAGCTGTCTTATCAAAAACCGCCACTGCCTCTAGGTCAACTCCCCTTACATGAAAGATCACATTACATTCAACCCTGGTCAAGGTTCACAACATTGACCCCACTTTGAGCAAAAAAAAAAAAAAACCTTACTGGCTCCAAGAAGACTTAGACCACATTCATAACATTCTCTTCCTAAAAAGAGAGCGGCCGTATTCCGTTCTTCTGGATGGCCAAGAAGCCAACACTGGTGCTTATGCCACCATTCATGGGTTGGCCTAATAACGGTAGCTATGATTCTAGAGCTGGAGGCTGCCTTACTTCTGCCCTCAAGGGCTAGGTGCCATTCACATGTCTTGATTGAAGGCTTCGTAGAAGACCACAATTCAGCTCTCTCAACCACCCTACTTTCCGGTGGCACAATGCACCTCCGTGTCAGGATGGCCGAGCGGTCTAAGGCGCTGCGTTCAGGTCGCAGTCTCCCCTGGAGGCGTGGGTTCAAATCCCACTTCTGACAGCGTTTGCATGGTTTTTTCACGGTTCCCCTACCTGCTAGTCTTTCACAGCCAAGAACGTTTTTTTTTTTTTTTTTTAACACATTTACACAACAGAGCACTGTGGCTCTATAGCTCAGGGGTTAGAGCACTGGTCTTGTAAACCAGGGGTCGTGAGTTCAAATCTCACTAGGGCCTAAGCGTTATTTCATGCGCTGTATCTTTCTTTCCTGACAACCTATTTTCTTTCACCAGCTGTCTTATCAAAAACCGCCACTGCCTCTAGGTCAACTCCCCTTACATGAAAGATCACATTACATTCAACCCTGGTCAAGGTTCACAACATTGACCCCACTTTGAGCAAAAAAAAAAAAAAACCTTACTGGCTCCAAGAAGACTTAGACCACATTCATAACATTCTCTTCCTAAAAAGAGAGCGGCCGTATTCCGTTCTTCTGGATGGCCAAGAAGCCAACACTGGTGCTTATGCCACCATTCATGGGTTGGCCTAATAACGGTAGCTATGATTCTAGAGCTGGAGGCTGCCTTACTTCTGCCCTCAAGGGCTAGGTGCCATTCACATGTCTTGATTGAAGGCTTCGTAGAAGACCACAATTCAGCTCTCTCAACCACCCTACTTTCCGGTGGCACAATGCACCTCCGTGTCAGGATGGCCGAGCGGTCTAAGGCGCTGCGTTCAGGTCGCAGTCTCCCCTGGAGGCGTGGGTTCAAATCCCACTTCTGACAGCGTTTGCATGGTTTTTTCACGGTTCCCCTACCTGCTAGTCTTTCACAGCCAAGAACGTTTTTTTTTTTTTTTTTTAACACATTTACACAACAGAGCACTGTGGCTCTATAGCTCAGGGGTTAGAGCACTGGTCTTGTAAACCAGGGGTCGTGAGTTCAAATCTCACTAGGGCCTAAGCGTTATTTCATGCGCTGTATCTTTCTTTCCTGACAACCTATTTTCTTTCACCAGCTGTCTTATCAAAAACCGCCACTGCCTCTAGGTCAACTCCCCTTACATGAAAGATCACATTACATTCAACCCTGGTCAAGGTTCACAACATTGACCCCACTTTGAGCAAAAAAAAAAAAAAACCTTACTGGCTCCAAGAAGACTTAGACCACATTCATAACATTCTCTTCCTAAAAAGAGAGCGGCCGTATTCCGTTCTTCTGGATGGCCAAGAAGCCAACACTGGTGCTTATGCCACCATTCATGGGTTGGCCTAATAACGGTAGCTATGATTCTAGAGCTGGAGGCTGCCTTACTTCTGCCCTCAAGGGCTAGGTGCCATTCACATGTCTTGATTGAAGGCTTCGTAGAAGACCACAATTCAGCTCTCTCAACCACCCTACTTTCCGGTGGCACAATGCACCTCCGTGTCAGGATGGCCGAGCGGTCTAAGGCGCTGCGTTCAGGTCGCAGTCTCCCCTGGAGGCGTGGGTTCAAATCCCACTTCTGACAGCGTTTGCATGGTTTTTTCACGGTTCCCCTACCTGCTAGTCTTTCACAGCCAAGAACGTTTTTTTTTTTTTTTTTTAACACATTTACACAACAGAGCACTGTGGCTCTATAGCTCAGGGGTTAGAGCACTGGTCTTGTAAACCAGGGGTCGTGAGTTCAAATCTCACTAGGGCCTAAGCGTTATTTCATGCGCTGTATCTTTCTTTCCTGACAACCTATTTTCTTTCACCAGCTGTCTTATCAAAAACCGCCACTGCCTCTAGGTCAACTCCCCTTACATGAAAGATCACATTACATTCAACCCTGGTCAAGGTTCACAACATTGACCCCACTTTGAGCAAAAAAAAAAAAAAACCTTACTGGCTCCAAGAAGACTTAGACCACATTCATAACATTCTCTTCCTAAAAAGAGAGCGGCCGTATTCCGTTCTTCTGGATGGCCAAGAAGCCAACACTGGTGCTTATGCCACCATTCATGGGTTGGCCTAATAACGGTAGCTATGATTCTAGAGCTGGAGGCTGCCTTACTTCTGCCCTCAAGGGCTAGGTGCCATTCACATGTCTTGATTGAAGGCTTCGTAGAAGACCACAATTCAGCTCTCTCAACCACCCTACTTTCCGGTGGCACAATGCACCTCCGTGTCAGGA
>NC_090646.1:413777372-413784872 GCF_040937935.1 Hyperolius riggenbachi | reverse complement strand
CAAATCCCACTTCTGACAGCATTTGCATGGTTTTTTCACGGTTCCCCTACCTGCTAGTCTTTCACAGCCAAGAACGCTCTATAGCTCAGGGGTTAGAGCACTGGTCTTGTAAACCAGGGGTCGTGAGTTCAAATCTCACTAGGGCCTAAGCGTTATTTCATGCGCTTTATCTTTCTTTCCTGACAACCTATTTTCTTTCACCAGCTGTCTTATCAAAAACCGCCACTGCCTCTAGGTCAACTCCCCTTACATGAAAGATCACATTACATTCAACCCTGGTCAAGGTTCACAACATTGACCCCACTTTGAGCAAAAAAAAAACAAAAACCTTACTGGCTCCAAGAAGACTTAGACCACATTCATAACATTCTCTTCCTAAAAAGAGAGCGGCCGTATTCCGTTCTTCTGGATGGCCAAGAAGCCAACACTGGTGCTTATGCCACCATTCATGGGTTGGCCTAATAACGGTAGCTATGATTCTAGAGCTGGAGGCTGCCTTACTTCTGCCCTCAAGGGCTAGGTGCCATTCACATGTCTTGATTGAAGGCTTCGTAGAAGACCACAATTCAGCTCTCTCAACCACCCTACTTTCCGGTGGCACAATGCACCTCCGTGTCAGGATGGCCGAGTGGTCTAAGGCGCTGCGTTCAGGTTGCAGTCTCCCCTGGAGGCGTGGGTTCAAATCCCACTTCTGACAGCGTTTGCATGGTTTTTTCACGGTTCCCCTACCTGCTAGTCTTTCACAGCCAAGAACGTTTTTTTGTTTTTTTTTTTAACACATTTACACAACAGAGCACTGTGGCTCTATAGCTCAGGGGTTAGAGCACTGGTCTTGTAAACCAGGGGTCGTGAGTTCAAATCTCACTAGGGCCTAAGCGTTATTTCATGTGCTGTATCTTTCTTTCCTGACAACCTATTTTCTTTCACCAGCTGTCTTATCAAAAACCGCCACTGCCTCTAGGTCAACTCCCCTTACATGAAAGATCACATTACATTCAACCCTGGTCAAGGTTCACAACATTGACCCCACTTTGAGCAAAAAAAAAAAAAACCTTACTGGCTCCAAGAAGACTTAGACCACATTCATAACATTCTCTTCCTAAAAAGAGAGCGGCCGTATTCCGTTCTTCTGGATGGCCAAGAAGCCAACACTGGTGCTTATGCCACTATTCATGGGTTGGCCTAATAACGGTAGCTATTCTTCTAGAGCTGGAGGCTGCCTTACTTCTGCCCTCAAGGGCTAGGTGCCATTCACATGTCTTGATTGAAGGCTTCGTAGAAGACCACAATTCAGCTCTCTCAACCACCCTACTTTCCGGTGGCACAATGCACCTCCGTGTCAGGATGGCCGAGCGGTCTAAGGCGCTGCGTTCAGGTCGCAGTCTCCCCTGGAGGCGTGGGTTCAAATCCCACTTCTGACAGCGTTTGCATGGTTTTTTCACGGTTCCCCTACCTGCTAGTCTTTCACAGCCAAGAACGTTTTTTTTTTTTTTTTTTTTAACACATTTACACAACAGAGCACTGTGGCTCTATAGCTCAGGGGTTAGAGCACTGGTCTTGTAAACCAGGGGTCGTGAGTTCAAATCTCACTAGGGCCTAAGCGTTATTTCATGTGCTGTATCTTTCTTTCCTGACAACCTATTTTCTTTCACCAGCTGTCTTATCAAAAACCGCCACTGCCTCTAGGTCAACTCCCCTTACATGAAAGATCACATTACATTCAACCCTGGTCAAGGTTCACAACATTGACCCCACTTTGAGCAAAAAAAAAAAAAAACCTTACTGGCTCCAAGAAGACTTAGACCACATTCATAACATTCTCTTCCTAAAAAGAGAGCGGCCGTATTCCGTTCTTCTGGATGGCCAAGAAGCCAACACTGGTGCTTATGCCACCATTCATGGGTTGGCCTAATAACGGTAGCTATGATTCTAGAGCTGGAGGCTGCCTTACTTCTGCCCTCAAGGGCTAGGTGCCATTCACATGTCTTGATTGAAGGCTTCGTAGAAGACCACAATTCAGCTCTCTCAACCACCCTACTTTCCGGTGGCACAATGCACCTCCGTGTCAGGATGGCCGAGCGGTCTAAGGCGCTGCGTTCAGGTCGCAGTCTCCCCTGGAGGCGTGGGTTCAAATCCCACTTCTGACAGCGTTTGCATGGTTTTTTCACGGTTCCCCTACCTGCTAGTCTTTCACAGCCAAGAACGTTGTTTTTTTTTTTTTTTTAAAAACATTTACACAACAGAGCACTGTGGCTCTATAGCTCAGGGGTTAGAGCACTGGTCTTGTAAACCAGGGGTCGTGAGTTCAAATCTCACTAGGGCCTAAGCGTTATTTCATGCGCTGTATCTTTCTTTCCTGACAGCCTATTTTCTTTCACCAGCTGTCTTATCAAAAACCGCCACTGCCTCTAGGTCAACTCCCCTTACATGAAAGATCACATTACATTCAACCCTGGTCAAGGTTCACAACATTGACCCCACTTTGAGCAAAAAAAAAAAAAACCTTACTGGCTCCAAGAAGACTTAGACCACATTCATAACATTCTCTTCCTAAAAAGAGAGCGGCCGTATTCCGTTCTTCTGGATGGCCAAGAAGCCAACACTGGTGCTTATGCCACCATTCATGGGTTGGCCTAATAACGGTAGCTATGATTCTAGAGCTGGAGGCTGCCTTACTTCTGCCCTCAAGGGCTAGGTGCCATTCACATGTCTTGATTGAAGGCTTCGTAGAAGACCACAATTCAGCTCTCTCAACCACCCTACTTTCCGGTGGCACAATGCACCTCTGTGTCAGGATGGCCGAGCGGTCTAAGGCGCTGCGTTCAGGTCGCAGTCTCCCCTGGAGGCGTGGGTTCAAATCCCACTTCTGACAGCGTTTGCATGGTTTTTTCACGGTTCCCCTACCTGCTAGTCTTTCACAGCCAAGAACGTTTTTTTTTTTTTTTTTTTTAACACATTTACACAGCAGAGCACTGTGGCTCTATAGCTCAGGGGTTAGAGCACTGGTCTTGTAAACCAGGGGTCGTGAGTTCAAATCTCACTAGGGCCTAAGCGTTATTTCATGCGCTGTATCTTTCTTTCCTGACAACCTATTTTCTTTCACCAGCTGTCTTATCAAAAACCGCCACTGCCTCTAGGTCAACTCCCCTTACATGAAAGATCACATTACATTCAACCCTGGTCAAGGTTCACAACATTGACCCCACTTTGAGCAAAAAAAAAAAAAAACCTTACTGGCTCCAAGAAGACTTAGACCACATTCATAACATTCTCTTCCTAAAAAGAGAGCGGCCGTATTCCGTTCTTCTGGATGGCCAAGAAGCCAACACTGGTGCTTATGCCACCATTCATGGGTTGGCCTAATAACGGTAGCTATGATTCTAGAGCTGGAGGCTGCCTTACTTCTGCCCTCAAGGGCTAGGTGCCATTCACATGTCTTGATTGAAGGCTTCGTAGAAGACCACAATTCAGCTCTCTCAACCACCCTACTTTCCGGTGGCACAATGCACCTCCGTGTCAGGATGGCCGAGCGGTCTAAGGCGCTGCGTTCAGGTCGCAGTCTCCCCTGGAGGCGTGGGTTCAAATCCCACTTCTGACAGCGTTTGCATGGTTTTTTCACGGTTCCCCTACCTGCTAGTCTTTCACAGCCAAGAACGTTTTTTTTTTTTTTTTTTAACACATTTACACAACAGAGCACTGTGGCTCTATAGCTCAGGGTTTAGAGCACTGGTCTTGTAAACCAGGGGTCGTGAGTTCAAATCTCAGTAGGGCCTAAGCGTTATTTCATGTGCTGTATCTTTCTTTCCTGACAACCTATTTTCTTTCACCAGCTGTCTTATCAAAAACCGCCACTGCCTCTAGGTCAACTCCCCTTACATGAAAGATCACATTACATTCAACCCTGGTCAAGGTTCACAACATTGACCCCACTTTGAGCAAAAAAAAAAAAAAAACCTTACTGGCTCCAAGAAGACTTAGACCACATTCATAACATTCTCTTCCTAAAAAGAGAGCGGCCGTATTCCGTTCTTCTGGATGGCCAAGAAGCCAACACTGGTGCTTATGCCACCATTCATGGGTTGGCCTAATAACGGTAGCTATGATTCTAGAGCTGGAGGCTGCCTTACTTCTGCCCTCAAGGGCTAGGTGCCATTCACATGTCTTGATTGAAGGCTTCGTAGAAGACCACAATTCAGCTCTCTCAACCACCCTACTTTCCGGTGGCACAATGCACCTCCGTGTCAGGATGGCCGAGCGGTCTAAGGCGCTGCGTTCAGGTCACAGTCTCCCCTGGAGGCGTGGGTTCAAATCCCACTTCTGACAGCGTTTGCATGGTTTTTTCACGGTTCCCCTACCTGCTAGTCTTTCACAGCCAAGAACGTTTTTTTTTTTTTTTTTTTTAAAACATTTACACAACAGAGCACTGTGGCTCTATAGCTCAGGGGTTAGAGCACTGGTCTTGTAAACCAGGGGTCGTGAGTTCAAATCTCACTAGGGCCTAAGCGTTATTTCATGCGCTGTATCTTTCTTTCCTGACAGCCTATTTTCTTTCACCAGCTGTCTTATCAAAAACCGCCACTGCCTCTAGGTCAACTCCCCTTACATGAAAGATCACATTACATTCAACCCTGGTCAAGGTTCACAACATTGACCCCACTTTGAGCAAAAAAAAAAAAAAAACCTTACTGGCTCCAAGAAGACTTAGACCACATTCATAACATTCTCTTCCTAAAAAGAGAGCGGCCGTATTCCGTTCTTCTGGATGGCCAAGAAGCCAACACTGGTGCTTATGCCACCATTCATGGGTTGGCCTAATAACGGTAGCTATGATTCTAGAGCTGGAGGCTGCCTTACTTCTGCCCTCAAGGGCTAGGTGCCATTCACATGTCTTGATTGAAGGCTTCGTAGAAGACCACAATTCAGCTCTCTCAACCACCCTACTTTCCGGTGGCACAATGCACCTCCGTGTCAGGATGGCCGAGCGGTCTAAGGCGCTGCGTTCAGGTCGCAGTCTCCCCTAGAGGCGTGGGTTCAAATCCCACTTCTGACAGCGTTTGCATGGTTTTTTCACGGTTCCCCTACCTGCTAGTCTTTCACAGCCAAGAACGTTTTTTTTTTTTTTTTTTAACACATTTACACAACAGAGCACTGTGGCTCTATAGCTCAGGGGTTAGAGCACTGGTCTTGTAAACCAGGGGTCGTGAGTTCAAATCTCACTAGGGCCTAAGCGTTATTTCATGCGCTGTATCTTTCTTTCCTGACAACCTATTTTCTTTCACCAGCTGTCTTATCAAAAACCGCCACTGCCTCTAGGTCAACTCCCCTTACATGAAAGATCACATTACATTCAACCCTGGTCAAGGTTCACAACATTGACCCCACTTTGAGCAAAAAAAAAAAAAAACCTTACTGGCTCCAAGAAGACTTAGACCACATTCATAACATTCTCTTCCTAAAAAGAGAGCGGCCGTATTCCGTTCTTCTGGATGGCCAAGAAGCCAACACTGGTGCTTATGCCACCATTCATGGGTTGGCCTAATAACGGTAGCTATGATTCTAGAGCTGGAGGCTGCCTTACTTCTGCCCTCAAGGGCTAGGTGCCATTCACATGTCTTGATTGAAGGCTTCGTAGAAGACCACAATTCAGCTCTCTCAACCACCCTACTTTCCGGTGGCACAATGCACCTCCGTGTCAGGATGGCCGAGCGGTCTAAGGCGCTGCGTTCAGGTCGCAGTCTCCCCTGGAGGCGTGGGTTCAAATCCCACTTCTGACAGCGTTTGCATGGTTTTTTCACGGTTCCCCTACCTGCTAGTCTTTCACAGCCAAGAACGTTTTTTTTTTTTTTTTTAAACACATTTACACAACAGAGCACTGTGGCTCTATAGCTCAGGGGTTAGAGCACTGGTCTTGTAAACCAGGGGTCGTGAGTTCAAATCTCACTAGGGCCTAAGCGTTATTTCATGCGCTGTATCTTTCTTTCCTGACAACCTATTTTCTTTCACCAGCTGTCTTATCAAAAACCGCCACTGCCTCTAGGTCAACTCCCCTTACATGAAAGATCACATTACATTCAACCCTGGTCAAGGTTCACAACATTGACCCCACTTTGAGCAAAAAAAAAAAAAAACCTTACTGGCTCCAAGAAGACTTAGACCACATTCATAACATTCTCTTCCTAAAAAGAGAGCGGCCGTATTCCGTTCTTCTGGATGGCCAAGAAGCCAACACTGGTGCTTATGCCACCATTCATGGGTTGGCCTAATAACGGTAGCTATGATTCTAGAGCTGGAGGCTGCCTTACTTCTGCCCTCAAGGGCTAGGTGCCATTCACATGTCTTGATTGAAGGCTTCGTAGAAGACCACAATTCAGCTCTCTCAACCACCCTACTTTCCGGTGGCACAATGCACCTCCGTGTCAGGATGGCCGAGCGGTCTAAGGCGCTGCGTTCAGGTCGCAGTCTCCCCTGGAGGCGTGGGTTCAAATCCCACTTCTGACAGCGTTTGCATGGTTTTTTCACGGTTCCCCTACCTGCTAGTCTTTCACAGCCAAGAACGTTTTTTTTTTTTTTTTTTAACACATTTACACAACAGAGCACTGTGGCTCTATAGCTCAGGGGTTAGAGCACTGGTCTTGTAAACCAGGGGTCGTGAGTTCAAATCTCACTAGGGCCTAAGCGTTATTTCATGCGCTGTATCTTTCTTTCCTGACAACCTATTTTCTTTCACCAGCTGTCTTATCAAAAACCGCCACTGCCTCTAGGTCAACTCCCCTTACATGAAAGATCACATTACATTCAACCCTGGTCAAGGTTCACAACATTGACCCCACTTTGAGCAAAAAAAAAAAAAAACCTTACTGGCTCCAAGAAGACTTAGACCACATTCATAACATTCTCTTCCTAAAAAGAGAGCGGCCGTATTCCGTTCTTCTGGATGGCCAAGAAGCCAACACTGGTGCTTATGCCACCATTCATGGGTTGGCCTAATAACGGTAGCTATGATTCTAGAGCTGGAGGCTGCCTTACTTCTGCCCTCAAGGGCTAGGTGCCATTCACATGTCTTGATTGAAGGCTTCGTAGAAGACCACAATTCAGCTCTCTCAACCACCCTACTTTCCGGTGGCACAATGCACCTCCGTGTCAGGATGGCCGAGCGGTCTAAGGCGCTGCGTTCAGGTCGCAGTCTCCCCTGGAGGCGTGGGTTCAAATTCCACTTCTGACAGCGTTTGCATGGTTTTTTCACGGTTCCCCTACCTGCTAGTCTTTCACAGCCAAGAACGTTTTTTTTTTTTTTTTTTTTTAACACATTTACACAACAGAGCACTGTGGCTCTATAGCTCAGGGGTTAGAGCACTGGTCTTGTAAACCAGGGGTCGTGAGTTCAAATCTCACTAGGGCCTAAGCGTTATTTCATGTGCTGTATCTTTCTTTCCTGACAACCTATTTTCTTTCACCAGCTGTCTTATCAAAAACCGCCACTGCCTCTAGGTCAACTCCCCT
>NC_090646.1:413759872-413772372 GCF_040937935.1 Hyperolius riggenbachi | reverse complement strand
TTCTTTCCTGACAACCTATTTTCTTTCACCAGCTGTCTTATCAAAAACCGCCACTGCCTCTAGGTCAACTCCCCTTACATGAAAGATCACATTACATTCAACCCTGGTCAAGGTTCACAACATTGACCCCACTTTGAGCAAAAAAAAAAAAAAACCTTACTGGCTCCAAGAAGACTTAGACCACATTCATAACATTCTCTTCCTAAAAAGAGAGCGGCCGTATTCCGTTCTTCTGGATGGCCAAGAAGCCAACACTGGTGCTTATGCCACCATTCATGGGTTGGCCTAATAACGGTAGCTATGATTCTAGAGCTGGAGGCTGCCTTACTTCTGCCCTCAAGGGCTAGGTGCCATTCACATGTCTTGATTGAAGGCTTCGTAGAAGACCACAATTCAGCTCTCTCAACCACCCTACTTTCCGGTGGCACAATGCACCTCCGTGTCAGGATGGCCGAGCGGTCTAAGGCGCTGCGTTCAGGTCGCAGTCTCCCCTGGAGGCGTGGGTTCAAATCCCACTTCTGACAGCGTTTGCATGGTTTTTTCACGGTTCCCCTACCTGCTAGTCTTTCACAGCCAAGAACGTTTTTTTTTTTTTTTTTTTTAACACATTTACACAACAGAGCACTGTGGCTCTATAGCTCAGGGGTTAGAGCACTGGTCTTGTAAACCAGGGGTCGTGAGTTCAAATCTCACTAGGGCCTAAGCGTTATTTCATGTGCTGTATCTTTCTTTCCTGACAACCTATTTTCTTTCACCAGCTGTCTTATCAAAAACCGCCACTGCCTCTAGGTCAACTCCCCTTACATGAAAGATCACATTACATTCAACCCTGGTCAAGGTTCACAACATTGACCCCACTTTGAGCAAAAAAAAAAAAAAAACCTTACTGGCTCCAAGAAGACTTAGACCACATTCATAACATTCTCTTCCTAAAAAGAGAGCGGCCGTATTCCGTTCTTCTGGATGGCCAAGAAGCCAACACTGGTGCTTATGCCACCATTCATGGGTTGGCCTAATAACGGTAGCTATGATTCTAGAGCTGGAGGCTGCCTTACTTCTGCCCTCAAGGGCTAGGTGCCATTCACATGTCTTGATTGAAGGCTTCGTAGAAGACCACAATTCAGCTCTCTCAACCACCCTACTTTCCAGTGGCACAATGCACCTCCGTGTCAGGATGGCCGAGCGGTCTAAGGCGCTGCGTTCAGGTCGCAGTCTCCCCTGGAGGCGTGGGTTCAAATCCCACTTCTGACAGCGTTTGCATGGTTTTTTCACGGTTCCCCTACCTGCTAGTCTTTCACAGCCAAGAACGTTTTTTTTTTTTTTTTTTAACACATTTACACAACAGAGCACTGTGGCTCTATAGCTCAGGGGTTAGAGCACTGGTCTTGTAAACCAGGGGTCGTGAGTTCAAATCTCACTAGGGCCTAAGCGTTATTTCATGTGCTGTATCTTTCTTTCCTGACAACCTATTTTCTTTCACCAGCTGTCTTATCAAAAACCGCCACTGCCTCTAGGTCAACTCCCCTTACATGAAAGATCACATTACATTCAACCCTGGTCAAGGTTCACAACATTGACCCCACTTTGAGCAAAAAAAAAAAAAACCTTACTGGCTCCAAGAAGACTTAGACCACATTCATAACATTCTCTTCCTAAAAAGAGAGCGGCCGTATTCCGTTCTTCTGGATGGCCAAGAAGCCAACACTGGTGCTTATGCCACCATTCATGGGTTGGCCTAATAACGGTAGCTATGATTCTAGAGCTGGAGGCTGCCTTACTTCTGCCCTCAAGGGCTAGGTGCCATTCACATGTCTTGATTGAAGGCTTCGTAGAAGACCACAATTCAGCTCTCTCAACCACCCTACTTTCCGGTGGCACAATGCACCTCCGTGTCAGGATGGCCGAGCGGTCTAAGGCGCTGCGTTCAGGTCGCAGTCTCCCCTGGAGGCGTGGGTTCAAATCCCACTTCTGACAGCGTTTGCATGGTTTTTTCACGGTTCCCCTACCTGCTAGTCTTTCACAGCCAAGAACGTTTTTTTTTTTTTTTTTTAACACATTTACACAACAGAGCACTGTGGCTCTATAGCTCAGGGGTTAGAGCACTGGTCTTGTAAACCAGGGGTCGTGAGTTCAAATCTCACTAGGGCCTAAGCGTTATTTCATGTGCTGTATCTTTCTTTCCTGACAACCTATTTTCTTTCACCAGCTGTCTTATCAAAAACCGCCACTGCCTCTAGGTCAACTCCCCTTACATGAAAGATCACATTACATTCAACCCTGGTCAAGGTTCACAACATTGACCCCACTTTGAGCAAAAAAAAAAAAAAAACCTTACTGGCTCCAAGAAGACTTAGACCACATTCATAACATTCTCTTCCTAAAAAGAGAGCGGCCGTATTCCGTTCTTCTGGATGGCCAAGAAGCCAACACTGGTGCTTATGCCACCATTCATGGGTTGGCCTAATAACGGTAGCTATGATTCTAGAGCTGGAGGCTGCCTTACTTCTGCCCTCAAGGGCTAGGTGCCATTCACATGTCTTGATTGAAGGCTTCGTAGAAGACCACAATTCAGCTCTCTCAACCACCCTACTTTCCGGTGGCACAATGCACCTCCGTGTCAGGATGGCCGAGCGGTCTAAGGCGCTGCGTTCAGGTCGCAGTCTCCCCTGGAGGCGTGGGTTCAAATCCCACTTCTGACAGCGTTTGCATGGTTTTTTCACGGTTCCCCTACCTGCTAGTCTTTCACAGCCAAGAACGTTTTTTTTTTTTTTTTTTAACACATTTACACAACAGAGCACTGTGGCTCTATAGCTCAGGGGTTAGAGCACTGGTCTTGTAAACCAGGGGTCGTGAGTTCAAATCTCACTAGGGCCTAAGCGTTATTTCATGCGCTGTATCTTTCTTTCCTGACAACCTATTTTCTTTCACCAGCTGTCTTATCAAAAACCGCCACTGCCTCTAGGTCAACTCCCCTTACATGAAAGATCACATTACATTCAACCCTGGTCAAGGTTCACAACATTGACCCCACTTTGAGCAAAAAAAAAAAAAATCCTTACTGGCTCCAAGAAGACTTAGACCACATTCATAACATTCTCTTCCTAAAAAGAGAGCGGCCGTATTCCGTTCTTCTGGATGGCCAAGAAGCCAACACTGGTGCTTATGCCACCATTCATGGGTTGGCCTAATAACGGTAGCTATGATTCTAGAGCTGGAGGCTGCCTTACTTCTGCCCTCAAGGGCTAGGTGCCATTCACATGTCTTGATTGAAGGCTTCGTAGAAGACCACAATTCAGCTCTCTCAACCACCCTACTTTCCGGTGGCACAATGCACCTCCGTGTCAGGATGGCTGAGCGGTCTAAGGCGCTGCGTTCAGGTCGCAGTCTCCCCTGGAGGCGTGGGTTCAAATCCCACTTCTGACAGCGTTTGCATGGTTTTTTCACGGTTCCCCTACCTGCTAGTCTTTCACAGCCAAGAACGTTTTTTTTTTTTTTTTTTTAACACATTTACACAACAGAGCACTGTGGCTCTATAGCTCAGGGGTTAGAGCACTGGTCTTGTAAACCAGGGGTCGTGAGTTCAAATCTCACTAGGGCCTAAGCGTTATTTCATGCGCTGTATCTTTCTTTCCTGACAACCTATTTTCTTTCACCAGCTGTCTTATCAAAAACCGCCACTGCCTCTAGGTCAACTCCCCTTACATGAAAGATCACATTACATTCAACCCTGGTCAAGGTTCACAACATTGACCCCACTTTGAGCAAAAAAAAAAAAAAACCTTACTGGCTCCAAGAAGACTTAGACCACATTCATAACATTCTCTTCCTAAAAAGAGAGCGGCCGTATTCCGTTCTTCTGGATGGCCAAGAAGCCAACACTGGTGTTTATGCCACCATTCATGGGTTGGCCTAATAACGGTAGCTATGATTCTAGAGCTGGAGGCTGCCTTACTTCTGCCCTCAAGGGCTAGGTGCCATTCACATGTCTTGATTGAAGGCTTCGTAGAAGACCACAATTCAGCTCTCTCAACCACCCTACTTTCCGGTGGCACAATGCACCTCCGTGTCAGGATGGCCGAGCGGTCTAAGGCGCTGCGTTCAGGTCGCAGTCTCCCCTGGAGGCGTGGGTTCAAATCCCACTTCTGACAGCGTTTGCATGGTTTTTTCACGGTTCCCCTACCTGCTAGTCTTTCACAGCCAAGAACGTTTTTTTTTTTTTTTTTTTAACACATTTACACAACAGAGCACTGTGGCTCTATAGCTCAGGGGTTAGAGCACTGGTCTTGTAAACCAGGGGTCGTGAGTTCAAATCTCACTAGGGCCTGAGCGTTATTTCATGCGCTGTATCTTTCTTTCCTGACAACCTATTTTCTTTCACCAGCTGTCTTATCAAAAACCGCCACTGCCTCTAGGTCAACTCCCCTTACATGAAAGATCACATTACATTCAACCCTGGTCAAGGTTCACAACATTGACCCCACTTTGAGCAACAACAAAAAAAAAACCTTACTGGCTCCAAGAAGACTTAGACCACATTCATAACATTCTCTTCCTAAAAAGAGAGCGGCCGTATTCCGTTCTTCTGGATGGCCAAGAAGCCAACACTGGTGCTTATGCCACCATTCATGGGTTGGCCTAATAACGGTAGCTATGATTCTAGAGCTGGAGGCTGCCTTACTTCTGCCCTCAAGGGCTAGGTGCCATTCACATGTCTTGATTGAAGGCTTCGTAGAAGACCACAATTCAGCTCTCTCAACCACCCTACTTTCCGGTGGCACAATGCACCTCCGTGTCAGGATGGCCGAGCGGTCTAAGGCGCTGCGTTCAGGTCGCAGTCTCCCCTGGAGGCGTGGGTTCAAATCCCACTTCTGACAGCGTTTGCATGGTTTTTTCACGGTTCCCCTACCTGCTAGTCTTTCACAGCCAAGAACGTTTTTTTTTTTTTTTTTTAACACATTTACACAACAGAGCACTGTGGCTCTATAGCTCAGGGGTTAGAGCACTGGTCTTGTAAACCAGGGGTCGTGAGTTCAAATCTCACTAGGGCCTAAGCGTTATTTCATGTGCTGTATCTTTCTTTCCTGACAACCTATTTTCTTTCACCAGCTGTCTTATCAAAAACCGCCACTGCCTCTAGGTCAACTCCCCTTACATGAAAGATCACATTACATTCAACCCTGGTCAAGGTTCACAACATTGACCCCACTTTGAGCAAAAAAAAAAAAAAAACCTTACTGGCTCCAAGAAGACTTAGACCACATTCATAACATTCTCTTCCTAAAAAGAGAGCGGCCGTATTCCGTTCTTCTGGATGGCCAAGAAGCCAACACTGGTGCTTATGCCACCATTCATGGGTTGGCCTAATATCGGTAGCTATGATTCTAGAGCTGGAGGCTGCCTTACTTCTGCCCTCAAGGGCTAGGTGCCATTCACATGTCTTGATTGAAGGCTTCGTAGAAGACCACAATTCAGCTCTCTCAACCACCCTACTTTCCGGTGGCACAATGCACCTCCGTGTCAGGATGGCCGAGCGGTCTAAGGCGCTGCGTTCAGGTCGCAGTCTCCCCTGGAGGCGTGGGTTCAAATCCCACTTCTGACAGCGTTTGCATGGTTTTTTCACGGTTCCCCTACCTGCTAGTCTTTCACAGCCAAGAACGTTTTTTTTTTTTTTTTTTTTAACACATTTACACAACAGAGCACTGTGGCTCTATAGCTCAGGGGTTAGAGCACTGGTCTTGTAAACCAGCGGTCGTGAGTTCAAATCTCACTAGGGCCTAAGCGTTATTTCATGTGCTGTATCTTTCTTTCCTGACAACCTATTTTCTTTCACCAGCTGTCTTATCAAAAACCGCCACTGCCTCTAGGTCAACTCCCCTTACATGAAAGATCACATTACATTCAACCCTGGTCAAGGTTCACAACATTGACTCCACTTTGAGCAAAAAAAAAACAAAAACCTTACTGGCTCCAAGAAGACTTAGACCACATTCATAACATTCTCTTCCTAAAAAGAGAGCGGCCGTATTCCGTTCTTCTGGATGGCCAAGAAGCCAACACTGGTGCTTATGCCACCATTCATGGGTTGGCCTAATAACGGTAGCTATGATTCTAGAGCTGGAGGCTGCCTTACTTCTGCCCTCAAGGGCTAGGTGCCATTCACATGTCTTGATTGAAGGCTTCGTAGAAGACCACAATTCAGCTCTCTCAACCACCCTACTTTCCGGTGGCACAATGCACCTCCGTGTCAGGATGGCCGAGCGGTCTAAGGCGCTGCGTTCAGGTCGCAGTCTCCCCTGGAGGCGTGGGTTCAAATCCCACTTCTGACAGCGTTTGCATGGTTTTTTCACGGTTCCCCTACCTGCTAGTCTTTCACAGCCAAGAACGTTTTTTTTTTTTTTTTTTAACACATTTACACAACAGAGCACTGTGGCTCTATAGCTCAGGGGTTAGAGCACTGGTCTTGTAAACCAGGGGTCGTGAGTTCAAATCTCACTAGGGCCTAAGCGTTATTTCATGCGCTGTATCTTTCTTTCCTGACAACCTATTTTCTTTCACCAGCTGTCTTATCAAAAACCGCCACTGCCTCTAGGTCAACTCCCCTTACATGAAAGATCACATTACATTCAACCCTGGTCAAGGTTCACAACATTGACCCCACTTTGAGCAAAAAAAAAAAAAAACCTTACTGGCTCCAAGAAGACTTAGACCACATTCATAACATTCTCTTCCTAAAAAGAGAGCGGCCGTATTCCGTTCTTCTGGATGGCCAAGAAGCCAACACTGGTGCTTATGCCACCATTCATGGGTTGGCCTAATAACGGTAGCTATGATTCTAGAGCTGGAGGCTGCCTTACTTCTGCCCTCAAGGGCTAGGTGCCATTCACATGTCTTGATTGAAGGCTTCGTAGAAGACCACAATTCAGCTCTCTCAACCACCCTACTTTCCGGTGGCACAATGCACCTCCGTGTCAGGATGGCCGAGCGGTCTAAGGCGCTGCGTTCAGGTCGCAGTCTCCCCTGGAGGCGTGGGTTCAAATCCCACTTCTGACAGCGTTTGCATGGTTTTTTCACGGTTCCCCTACCTGCTAGTCTTTCACAGCCAAGAACGTTTTTTTTTTTTTTTTTTTTAACACATTTACACAACAGAGCACTGTGGCTCTATAGCTCAGGGGTTAGAGCACTGGTCTTGTAAACCAGGGGTCGTGAGTTCAAATCTCACTAGGGCCTAAGCGTTATTTCATGTGCTGTATCTTTCTTTCCTGACAACCTATTTTCTTTCACCAGCTGTCTTATCAAAAACCGCCACTGCCTCTAGGTCAACTCCCCTTACATGAAAGATCACATTACATTCAACCCTGGTCAAGGTTCACAACATTGACCCCACTTTGAGCAAAAAAAAAAAAAAAACCTTACTGGCTCCAAGAAGACTTAGACCACATTCATAACATTCTCTTCCTAAAAAGAGAGCGGCCGTATTCCGTTCTTCTGGATGGCCAAGAAGCCAACACTGGTGCTTATGCCACCATTCATGGGTTGGCCTAATAACGGTAGCTATGATTCTAGAGCTGGAGGCTGCCTTACTTCTGCCCTCAAGGGCTAGCTGCCATTCACATGTCTTGATTGAAGGCTTCGTAGAAGACCACAATTCAGCTCTCTCAACCACCCTACTTTCCGGTGGCACAATGCACCTCCGTGTCAGGATGGCCGAGCGGTCTAAGGCGCTGCGTTCAGGTCGCAGTCTCCCCTGGAGGCGTGGGTTCAAATCCCACTTCTGACAGCGTTTGCATGGTTTTTTCACGGTTCCCCTACCTGCTAGTCTTTCACAGCCAAGAACGTTTTTTTGTTTTTTTTTTAACACATTTACACAACAGAGCACTGTGGCTCTATAGCTCAGGGGTTAGAGCACTGGTCTTGTAAACCAGGGGTCGTGAGTTCAAATCTCACTAGGGCCTAAGCGTTATTTCATGTGCTGTATCTTTCTTTCCTGACAACCTATTTTCTTTCACCAGCTGTCTTATCAAAAACCGCCACTGCCTCTAGGTCAACTCCCCTTACATGAAAGATCACATTACATTCAACCCTGGTCAAGGTTCACAACATTGACCCCACTTTGAGCAAAAAAAAAAAAAACCTTACTGGCTCCAAGAAGACTTAGACCACATTCATAACATTCTCTTCCTAAAAAGAGAGCGGCCGTATTCCGTTCTTCTGGATGGCCAAGAAGCCAACACTGGTGCTTATGCCACCATTCATGGGTTGGCCTAATAACGGTAGCTATGATTCTAGAGCTGGAGGCTGCCTTACTTCTGCCCTCAAGGGCTAGGTGCCATTCACATGTCTTGATTGAAGGCTTCGTAGAAGACCACAATTCAGCTCTCTCAACCACCCTACTTTCCGGTGGCACAATGCACCTCCGTGTCAGGATGGCCGAGCGGTCTAAGGCGCTGCGTTCAGGTCGCAGTCTCCCCTGGAGGCGTGGGTTCAAATCCCACTTCTGACAGCGTTTGCATGGTTTTTTCACGGTTCCCCTACCTGCTAGTCTTTCACAGCCAAGAACGTTTTTTTTTTTTTTTTTAACACATTTACACAACAGAGCACTGTGGCTCTATAGCTCAGGGGTTAGAGCGCTGGTCTTGTAAACCAGGGGTCGTGAGTTCAAATCTCACTAGGGCCTAAGCGTTATTTCATGCGCTGTATCTTTCTTTCCTGACAACCTATTTTCTTTCACCAGCTGTCTTATCAAAAACCGCCACTGCCTCTAGGTCAACTCCCCTTACATGAAAGATCACATTACATTCAACCCTGGTCAAGGTTCACAACATTGACCCCACTTTGAGCAAAAAAAAAACAAAAACCTTACTGGCTCCAAGAAGACTTAGACCACATTCATAACATTCTCTTCCTAAAAAGAGAGCGGCCGTATTCCGTTCTTCTGGATGGCCAAGAAGCCAACACTGGTGCTTATGCCACCATTCATGGGTTGGCCTAATAACGGTAGCTATGATTCTAGAGCTGGAGGCTGCCTTACTTCTGCCCTCAAGGGCTAGGTGCCATTCACATGTCTTGATTGAAGGCTTCGTAGAAGACCACAATTCAGCTCTCTCAACCACACTAGTTCCGGTGGCACAATGCACCTCTGTGTCAGGATGGCCGAGCGGTCTAAGGCGCTGCGTTCAGGTTGCAGTCTCCCCTGGAGGTGTGGGTTCAAATCCCACTTCTGACAGCGTTTGCACGGTTTTTTTACGGTTCCCCTACCTGCTAGTCTTTCACAGCCAAGAACGTTTTTTTGTTTTTTTTTTAACACATTTACACAACAGAGCACTGTGGCTCTATAGCTCAGGGGTTAGAGCACTGGTCTTGTAAACCAGGGGTCGTGAGTTCAAATCTCACTAGGGCCTAAGCGTTATTTCATGTGCTGTATCTTTCTTTCCTGACAACCTATTTTCTTTCACCAGCTGTCTTATCAAAAACCGCCACTGCCTCTAGGTCAACTCCCCTTACATGAAAGATCACATTACATTCAACCCTGGTCAAGGTTCACAACATTGACCCCACTTTGAGCAAAAAAAAAAAAAACCTTACTGGCTCCAAGAAGACTTAGACCACTTTCATAACATTCTCTTCCTAAAAAGAGAGCGGCCGTATTCCGTTCTTCTGGATGGCCAAGAAGCCAACACTGGTGCTTATGCCACCATTCATGGGTTGGCCTAATAACGGTAGCTATGATTCTAGAGCTGGAGGCTGCCTTACTTCTGCCCTCAAGGGCTAGGTGCCATTCACATGTCTTGATTGAAGGCTTCGTAGAAGACCACAATTCAGCTCTCTCAACCACCCTACTTTCCGGTGGCACAATGCACCTCCGTGTCAGGATGGCCGAGCGGTCTAAGGCGCTGCGTTCAGGTCGCAGTCTCCCCTGGAGGCGTGGGTTCAAATTCCACTTCTGACAGCGTTTGCATGGTTTTTTCACGGTTCCCCTACCTGCTAGTCTTTCACAGCCAAGAACGTTTTTTTTTTTTTTTTTTTTAACACATTTACACAACAGAGCACTGTGGCTCTATAGCTCAGGGGTTAGAGCACTGGTCTTGTAAACCAGGGGTCGTGAGTTCAAATCTCACTAGGGCCTAAGCGTTATTTCATGTGCTGTATCTTTCTTTCCTGACAACCTATTTTCTTTCACCAGCTGTCTTATCAAAAACCGCCACTGCCTCTAGGTCAACTCCCCTTACATGAAAGATCACATTACATTCAACCCTGGTCAAGGTTCACAACATTGACCCCACTTTGAGCAAAAAAAAAAAAAAAACCTTACTGGCTCCAAGAAGACTTAGACCACATTCATAACATTCTCTTCCTAAAAAGAGAGCGGCCGTATTCCGTTCTTCTGGATGGCCAAGAAGCCAACACTGGTGCTTATGCCACCATTCATGGGTTGGCCTAATAACGGTAGCTATGATTCTAGAGCTGGAGGCTGCCTTACTTCTGCCCTCAAGGGCTAGGTGCCATTCACATGTCTTGATTGAAGGCTTCGTAGAAGACCACAATTCAGCTCTCTCAACCACCCTACTTTCCGGTGGCACAATGCACCTCCGTGTCAGGATGGCCGAGCGGTCTAAGGCGCTGCGTTCAGGTCGCAGTCTCCCCTGGAGGCGTGGGTTCAAATCCCACTTCTGACAGCGTTTGCATGGTTTTTTCACGGTTCCCCTACCTGCTAGTCTTTCACAGCCAAGAACGTTTTTTTTTTTTTTTTTTAACACATTTACACAACAGAGCACTGTGGCTCTATAGCTCAGGGGTTAGAGCACTGGTCTTGTAAACCAGGGGTCGTGAGTTCAAATCTCACTAGGGCCTAAGCGTTATTTCATGCGCTGTATCTTTCTTTCCTGACAACCTATTTTCTTTCACCAGCTGTCTTATCAAAAACCGCCACTGCCTCTAGGTCAACTCCCCTTACATGAAAGATCACATTACATTCAACCCTGGTCAAGGTTCACAACATTGACCCCACTTTGAGCAAAAAAAAAAAAAAACCTTACTGGCTCCAAGAAGACTTAGACCACATTCATAACATTCTCTTCCTAAAAAGAGAGCGGCCGTATTCCGTTCTTCTGGATGGCCAAGAAGCCAACACTGGTGCTTATGCCACCATTCATGGGTTGGCCTAATAACGGTAGCTATGATTCTAGAGCTGGAGGCTGCCTTACTTCTGCCCTCAAGGGCTAGGTGCCATTCACATGTCTTGATTGAAGGCTTCGTAGAAGACCACAATTCAGCTCTCTCAACCACCCTACTTTCCGGTGGCACAATGCACCTCCGTGTCAGGATGGCCGAGCGGTCTAAGGCGCTGCGTTCAGGTCGCAGTCTCCCCTGGAGGCGTGGGTTCAAATCCCACTTCTGACAGCGTTTGCATGGTTTTTTCACGGTTCCCCTACCTGCTAGTCTTTCACAGCCAAGAACGTTTTTTTTTTTTTTTTTTTTTAACACATTTACACAACAGAGCACTGTGGCTCTATAGCTCAGGGGTTAGAGCACTGGTCTTGTAAACCAGGGGTCGTGAGTTCAAATCTCACTAGGGCCTAAGCGTTATTTCATGTGCTGTATCTTTCTTTCCTGACAACCTATTTTCTTTCACCAGCTGTCTTATCAAAAACCGCCACTGCCTCTAGGTCAACTCCCCTTACATGAAAGATCACATTACATTCAACCCTGGTCAAGGTTCACAACATTGACCCCACTTTGAGCAAAAAAAAAAAAAAAACCTTACTGGCTCCAAGAAGACTTAGACCACATTCATAACATTCTCTTCCTAAAAAGAGAGCGGCCGTATTCCGTTCTTCTGGATGGCCAAGAAGCCAACACTGGTGCTTATGCCACCATTCATGGGTTGGCCTAATAACGGTAGCTATGATTCTAGAGCTGGAGGCTGCCTTACTTCTGCCCTCAAGGGCTAGGTGCCATTCACATGTCTTGATTGAAGGCTTCGTAGAAGACCACAATTCAGCTCTCTCAACCACCCTACTTTCCGGTGGCACAATGCACCTCCGTGTCAGGATGGCCGAGCGGTCTAAGGCGCTGCGTTCAGGTCGCAGTCTCCCCTGGAGGCGTGGGTTCAAATCCCACTTCTGACAGCGTTTGCATGGTTTTTTCACGGTTCCCCTACCTGCTAGTCTTTCACAGCCAAGAACGTTTTTTTTTTTTTTTTTTTTTAACACATTTACACAACAGAGCACTGTGGCTCTATAGCTCAGGGGTTAGAGCACTGGTCTTGTAAACCAGGGGTCGTGAGTTCAAATCTCACTAGGGCCTAAGCGTTATTTCATGTGCTGTATCTTTCTTTCCTGACAACCTATTTTCTTTCACCAGCTGTCTTATCAAAAACCGCCACTGCCTCTAGGTCAACTCCCCTTACATGAAAGATCACATTACATTCAACCCTGGTCAAGGTTCACAACATTGACCCCACTTTGAGCAAAAAAAAAAAAAACCTTACTGGCTCCAAGAAG
>NC_090646.1:413722372-413754872 GCF_040937935.1 Hyperolius riggenbachi | reverse complement strand
CAACCCTGGTCAAGGTTCACAACATTGACCCCACTTTGAGCAAAAAAAAAAAAAACCTTACTGGCTCCAAGAAGACTTAGACCACATTCATAACATTCTCTTCCTAAAAAGAGAGCGGCCGTATTCCGTTCTTCTGGATGGCCAAGAAGCCAACACTGGTGCTTATGCCACCATTCATGGGTTGGCCTAATAACGGTAGCTATGATTCTAGAGCTGGAGGCTGCCTTACTTCTGCCCTCAAGGGCTAGGTGCCATTCACATGTCTTGATTGAAGGCTTCGTAGAAGACCACAATTCAGCTCTCTCAACCACCCTACTTTCCGGTGGCACAATGCACCTCCGTGTCAGGATGGCCGAGCGGTCTAAGGCGCTGCGTTCAGGTCGCAGTCTCCCCTGGAGGCGTGGGTTCAAATCCCACTTCTGACAGCGTTTGCATGGTTTTTTCACGGTTCCCCTACCTGCTAGTCTTTCACAGCCAAGAACGTTTTTTTTTTTTTTTTTTAACACATTTACACAACAGAGCACTGTGGCTCTATAGCTCAGGGGTTAGAGCACTGGTCTTGTAAACCAGGGGTCGTGAGTTCAAATCTCACTAGGGCCTAAGCGTTATTTCATGTGCTGTATCTTTCTTTCCTGACAACCTATTTTCTTTCACCAGCTGTCTTATCAAAAACCGCCACTGCCTCTAGGTCAACTCCCCTTACATGAAAGATCACATTACATTCAACCCTGGTCAAGGTTCACAACATTGACCCCACTTTGAGCAAAAAAAAAAAAAAAACCTTACTGGCTCCAAGAAGACTTAGACCACATTCATAACATTCTCTTCCTAAAAAGAGAGCGGCCGTATTCCGTTCTTCTGGATGGCCAAGAAGCCAACACTGGTGCTTATGCCACCATTCATGGGTTGGCCTAATAACGGTAGCTATGATTCTAGAGCTGGAGGCTGCCTTACTTCTGCCCTCAAGGGCTAGGTGCCATTCACATGTCTTGATTGAAGGCTTCGTAGAAGACCACAATTCAGCTCTCTCAACCACCCTACTTTCCGGTGGCACAATGCACCTCCGTGTCAGGATGGCCGAGCGGTCTAAGGCGCTGCGTTCAGGTCGCAGTCTCCCCTGGAGGCGTGGGTTCAAATCCCACTTCTGACAGCGTTTGCATGGTTTTTTCACGGTTCCCCTACCTGCTAGTCTTTCACAGCCAAGAACGTTTTTTTTTTTTTTTTTTAACACATTTACACAACAGAGCACTGTGGCTCTATAGCTCAGGGGTTAGAGCACTGGTCTTGTAAACCAGGGGTCGTGAGTTCAAATCTCACTAGGGCCTAAGCGTTATTTCATGCGCTGTATCTTTCTTTCCTGACAACCTATTTTCTTTCACCAGCTGTCTTATCAAAAACCGCCACTGCCTCTAGGTCAACTCCCCTTACATGAAAGATCACATTACATTCAACCCTGGTCAAGGTTCACAACATTGACCCCACTTTGAGCAAAAAAAAAAAAAATCCTTACTGGCTCCAAGAAGACTTAGACCACATTCATAACATTCTCTTCCTAAAAAGAGAGCGGCCGTATTCCGTTCTTCTGGATGGCCAAGAAGCCAACACTGGTGCTTATGCCACCATTCATGGGTTGGCCTAATAACGGTAGCTATGATTCTAGAGCTGGAGGCTGCCTTACTTCTGCCCTCAAGGGCTAGGTGCCATTCACATGTCTTGATTGAAGGCTTCGTAGAAGACCACAATTCAGCTCTCTCAACCACCCTACTTTCCGGTGGCACAATGCACCTCCGTGTCAGGATGGCTGAGCGGTCTAAGGCGCTGCGTTCAGGTCGCAGTCTCCCCTGGAGGCGTGGGTTCAAATCCCACTTCTGACAGCGTTTGCATGGTTTTTTCACGGTTCCCCTACCTGCTAGTCTTTCACAGCCAAGAACGTTTTTTTTTTTTTTTTTTTAACACATTTACACAACAGAGCACTGTGGCTCTATAGCTCAGGGGTTAGAGCACTGGTCTTGTAAACCAGGGGTCGTGAGTTCAAATCTCACTAGGGCCTAAGCGTTATTTCATGCGCTGTATCTTTCTTTCCTGACAACCTATTTTCTTTCACCAGCTGTCTTATCAAAAACCGCCACTGCCTCTAGGTCAACTCCCCTTACATGAAAGATCACATTACATTCAACCCTGGTCAAGGTTCACAACATTGACCCCACTTTGAGCAAAAAAAAAAAAAAACCTTACTGGCTCCAAGAAGACTTAGACCACATTCATAACATTCTCTTCCTAAAAAGAGAGCGGCCGTATTCCGTTCTTCTGGATGGCCAAGAAGCCAACACTGGTGTTTATGCCACCATTCATGGGTTGGCCTAATAACGGTAGCTATGATTCTAGAGCTGGAGGCTGCCTTACTTCTGCCCTCAAGGGCTAGGTGCCATTCACATGTCTTGATTGAAGGCTTCGTAGAAGACCACAATTCAGCTCTCTCAACCACCCTACTTTCCGGTGGCACAATGCACCTCCGTGTCAGGATGGCCGAGCGGTCTAAGGCGCTGCGTTCAGGTCGCAGTCTCCCCTGGAGGCGTGGGTTCAAATCCCACTTCTGACAGCGTTTGCATGGTTTTTTCACGGTTCCCCTACCTGCTAGTCTTTCACAGCCAAGAACGTTTTTTTTTTTTTTTTTTTAACACATTTACACAACAGAGCACTGTGGCTCTATAGCTCAGGGGTTAGAGCACTGGTCTTGTAAACCAGGGGTCGTGAGTTCAAATCTCACTAGGGCCTGAGCGTTATTTCATGCGCTGTATCTTTCTTTCCTGACAACCTATTTTCTTTCACCAGCTGTCTTATCAAAAACCGCCACTGCCTCTAGGTCAACTCCCCTTACATGAAAGATCACATTACATTCAACCCTGGTCAAGGTTCACAACATTGACCCCACTTTGAGCAACAACAAAAAAAAAACCTTACTGGCTCCAAGAAGACTTAGACCACATTCATAACATTCTCTTCCTAAAAAGAGAGCGGCCGTATTCCGTTCTTCTGGATAGCCAAGAAGCCAACACTGGTGCTTATGCCACCATTCATGGGTTGGCCTAATAACGGTAGCTATGATTCTAGAGCTGGAGGCTGCCTTACTTCTGCCCTCAAGGGCTAGGTGCCATTCACATGTCTTGATTGAAGGCTTCGTAGAAGACCACAATTCAGCTCTCTCAACCACCCTACTTTCCGGTGGCACAATGCACCTCCGTGTCAGGATGGCCGAGCGGTCTAAGGCGCTGCGTTCAGGTCGCAGTCTCCCCTGGAGGCGTGGGTTCAAATCCCACTTCTGACAGCGTTTGCATGGTTTTTTCACGGTTCCCCTACCTGCTAGTCTTTCACAGCCAAGAACGTTTTTTTTTTTTTTTTTTAACACATTTACACAACAGAGCACTGTGGCTCTATAGCTCAGGGGTTAGAGCACTGGTCTTGTAAACCAGGGGTCGTGAGTTCAAATCTCACTAGGGCCTAAGCGTTATTTCATGTGCTGTATCTTTCTTTCCTGACAACCTATTTTCTTTCACCAGCTGTCTTATCAAAAACCGCCACTGCCTCTAGGTCAACTCCCCTTACATGAAAGATCACATTACATTCAACCCTGGTCAAGGTTCACAACATTGACCCCACTTTGAGCAAAAAAAAAAAAAAAACCTTACTGGCTCCAAGAAGACTTAGACCACATTCATAACATTCTCTTCCTAAAAAGAGAGCGGCCGTATTCCGTTCTTCTGGATGGCCAAGAAGCCAACACTGGTGCTTATGCCACCATTCATGGGTTGGCCTAATATCGGTAGCTATGATTCTAGAGCTGGAGGCTGCCTTACTTCTGCCCTCAAGGGCTAGGTGCCATTCACATGTCTTGATTGAAGGCTTCGTAGAAGACCACAATTCAGCTCTCTCAACCACCCTACTTTCCGGTGGCACAATGCACCTCCGTGTCAGGATGGCCGAGCGGTCTAAGGCGCTGCGTTCAGGTCGCAGTCTCCCCTGGAGGCGTGGGTTCAAATCCCACTTCTGACAGCGTTTGCATGGTTTTTTCACGGTTCCCCTACCTGCTAGTCTTTCACAGCCAAGAACGTTTTTTTTTTTTTTTTTTTTAACACATTTACACAACAGAGCACTGTGGCTCTATAGCTCAGGGGTTAGAGCACTGGTCTTGTAAACCAGCGGTCGTGAGTTCAAATCTCACTAGGGCCTAAGCGTTATTTCATGTGCTGTATCTTTCTTTCCTGACAACCTATTTTCTTTCACCAGCTGTCTTATCAAAAACCGCCACTGCCTCTAGGTCAACTCCCCTTACATGAAAGATCACATTACATTCAACCCTGGTCAAGGTTCACAACATTGACTCCACTTTGAGCAAAAAAAAAACAAAAACCTTACTGGCTCCAAGAAGACTTAGACCACATTCATAACATTCTCTTCCTAAAAAGAGAGCGGCCGTATTCCGTTCTTCTGGATGGCCAAGAAGCCAACACTGGTGCTTATGCCACCATTCATGGGTTGGCCTAATAACGGTAGCTATGATTCTAGAGCTGGAGGCTGCCTTACTTCTGCCCTCAAGGGCTAGGTGCCATTCACATGTCTTGATTGAAGGCTTCGTAGAAGACCACAATTCAGCTCTCTCAACCACCCTACTTTCCGGTGGCACAATGCACCTCCGTGTCAGGATGGCCGAGCGGTCTAAGGCGCTGCGTTCAGGTCGCAGTCTCCCCTGGAGGCGTGGGTTCAAATCCCACTTCTGACAGCGTTTGCATGGTTTTTTCACGGTTCCCCTACCTGCTAGTCTTTCACAGCCAAGAACGTTTTTTTTTTTTTTTTTTAACACATTTACACAACAGAGCACTGTGGCTCTATAGCTCAGGGGTTAGAGCACTGGTCTTGTAAACCAGGGGTCGTGAGTTCAAATCTCAGGGCCCGGTTCACATTAGCGGCTGCTATCCGGAATCGCCGTGCCGGAGCTGGACCGCATGCGGACCGGACGAAACGGACGCACGGCATAGCAATGAAAGTCTATGCGACCGTTCACATGCGTCCGTTTCGTCCGGACCGGAGCCGGACCGGATCCGGACTCCGGCGTCCGTTCCAACATGCGCTATTTTTTGGTCCGGCTGGTCCGGCTGACGTATCCGGACCGGAGCCGGAATGTTGCATCCAGCCAATGGAAACCAATGAGAACCGGAGAGCGCACAACACACTGGCTATAAAAACCGGATGTTGTACCACACTTCCTATGCTGACTCTATGGTATGGTGGCCATTTTGGATGGGGACCACATGGCACCAGCGTTCACAGAGTGGAGCAGCAGTGACTTCATGCTGGAGCTCTTTGGCAGCAATATGGAGCAGGATCTGTCTGATAGCGAGGGGGTGAGGCCCTACACATCAGAAGACCTCATCCTACAGGTGCAGCAGGTACCAGCCCTGTGGGACAAGGGGGATGCGGACCACAGCAACATCAAAAAATGCAGAGGCCTGTGGAAAAAAATTGCCAAGCTGTATGTGGAGGACTTTGAGAACTTGAGCAAGAGACAGCAAGGCACAGAGGGTATGTTGACTAGAAGTTTTTTTGGGGGGGCTTGTGGTTTAAGCTTGTGATGTATTCAACTTTTGCTATGGATTTGTGTCACCCACGTGTTGCCCACCCACCCGTGGCCCACCCACCTGTTCCCCACCCACCTGTACCCCACCTGTGATGTATCCCACATGTGATGTATCCCACCCACCTGTACCCCACCTGTGCTGTATCCCACCCACCTGTGATGTATCACACCCACCTGTACCCCACCTGTGATGTATCCCACCTGTGATGTATCCCACCCACCAGTACCCCACCTGTGATGTATCCCACCCACCTCTACCCCACCTGTGATGTATCCCACCCACCTGTACCCCACCTGTGCTGTATCCCACCCACCTGTGATGTATCACACCCACCTGTACCCCACCTGTGATGTATCCCACCTGTGATGTATCCCACCCACCAGTATCCCACCTGTGATGTATCCCACCCACCAGTACCCCACCTGTGATGTATCCCACCCACCTCTACCCCACCTGTGATGTATCCCACCCACCTGTACCCCACCTGTGCTGTATCCCACCCACCTGTGATGTATCACACCCACCTGTACCCCACCTGTGATGTATCCCACCTGTGATGTATCCCACCCACCAGTATCCCACCTGTGATGTATCCCACCCACCAGTACCCCACCTGTGATGTATCCCACCCACCTCTACCCCACCTGTGATGTATCCCACCCACCTGTACCCCACCTGTGCTGTATCCCACCCACCTGTGATGTATCACACCCACCTGTACCCCACCTGTGATGTATCCCACCTGTGATGTATCCCACCTGTGGTGTATCCCACCTGTGCTGTATCCCACCCACCTGTGATGTATCCCACCCACCAGTACCCCACCTGTGATGTATCCCACCCACCTCTACCCCACCTGTGATGTATCCCACCCACCTGTACCCCACCTGTGCTGTATCCCACCCACCTGTGATGTATCACACCCACCTGTACCCCACCTGTGATGTATCCCACCTGTGATGTATCCCACCTGTGGTGTATCCCACCTGTGCTGTATCCCACCCCCCTGTGATGTATCACACCCACCTGTACCCCACCTGTGATGTACCCCACCTGTGATGTATCCCACCTGTGATGTATCCCACCCACCAGTACCCCACCTGTGATGTATCCCACCCACCTCTACCCCACCTGTGATGTATCCCACCCACCTGTACCCCACCTGTGATGTATCCCACCTGTGATGTATCCCACCCACCAGTACCCCACCTGTGATGTATCCCACCCACCTCTACCCCACCTGTGATGTATCCCACCCACCTGTACCCCACCTGTGATGTATCCCACCTGTGATGTATCCCACCCACCTGTACCCCACCTGTGCTGTATCCCACCCACCTGTGATGTATCACACCCACCTGTACCCCACCTGTGGTGTATCCCACCTGTGATGTATCCCACCCACCTGTGATGTATCCCACCCACCTGTACCCCACCTGTGATGTATCCCACCTGTGATGTATCCCACCTGTGGTGTATCCCACCTGTGATGTATCCCACCCACCTGTGATGTATCCCACCCACCTGTACCCCACCTGTGATGTATCCCACCCACCTGTACCCCACCTGTGATGTATCCCACCCACCTCTACCCCACCTGTGATGTATCCCACCCACCTCTACCCCACATGTGATGTATCCCACCCACCTCTACCCCACCTGTGATGTATCCCACCCACCTCTACCCCACCTGTGATGTATCCCACCTGTGATGTATCCCACCCACCTGTACCCCACCTGTGATGTATCCCACCCACCTGTACCCCACCTGTGATGTATCCCACCCACCTCTACCCCACCTGTGATGTATCCCACCCACCTCTACCCCACCTGTGATGTATCCCACCCACCTCTACCCCACCTGTGATGTATCCCACCTGTGATGTATCCCACCCACCTGTACCCCACCTGTGCTGTATCCCACCCACCTGTGCTGTATCCCACCCACCTGTGATGTATCCCACCCACCTGCGATGTACCCCACCTGTGCACATAAAACATACACAATGACCAATTATTATACATCAATTTATTGTAAAAAATTAATACATTTAAAATCACTCAAACTTGAAACTCCAAAATAAACACATTTCAACAAAACATATTAAAAACCAAACATTCACCCTCGTCCAGGTGGTGTGGTAAAATAAAGTCTCAGTTGGTCCCTGTTCCGCAGTGACACTACCCTTGGCCTGGTTGCATACCTCCGCAGGGGCATTAGTGGAAGCACATTCGGGGGTTCCGGAGTCTCTCTTTCCTCCTGCCGCACAAAGTTGTGGAGGATGCATGCTGCCTTCACCACGACAACTGCGTTGCCCGGTTTCAGCAGCATGGGCGTGTGGAACACCCTCCACTTTGACACCAGGATCCCAAATGTGCACTCCACCATTCTCCTTGCACGGCTCAACCGAGCATTGAAGTGTAGCTGGCTGGCATCAAGTCCCCTGTCTGGGTACGGACGCATTACATGGTCGGACAGGGCGAAGGCCTCGTCCCCCACAAACACATAGGGGTAGGCCGGTGCCCTTGTCCCAGGCCAGGGTCTGTCACGGGGGAGACGCAGTCTGCCTTCCTCCATCAGCCGGCAAAGGGTCGTACGCTGGAAAATTCCAGAGTCATTGGAACTACCGTACGACCCCACGTCCACGTACACAAACTTGTAGTCCGCATCTGCCACTGCCATTAGAACAATGCTGAAGTATTTTTTATAGTTGAAATAATGGCTGCCACTCCCCACGGGTTTCTGAAGCCGGATGTGTTTCCCATCCAGTGCGCCAACACAATTAGGAAACTTGCACTCGGTCCAGAAGCCCTGGGCGATCTCCTCCCATTTCGTGGTGTCCGGCACAGGCATGTATCTGGCCCTCAGTCGCGTCCAAAGGATCCTCGAAGTCCTCACGACGATGCCTGCCACCGTGCTCTTCCCAATACGAAATGTGACATGTAGCGATGTATATGTTTGTCCAGTTGCGATGTACCTACAAGAGAAATAATCGAAATCAATTTTTCATGTCGTTACAGGAGAAAGGTACAAGACAAGGTGGCGCAATATACGGGATGCATATGTGAAATGGCTACGGAAGAAAAAACTTGCCGAACGAAGTGGCAGTGGCGGGGGAAGGCGACAAAAAGACTACCAATTTGCCAAGCAATTGTCTTTCATCAATGCAAGCCTGGAACCTAGACTGTAAGTACCACTACTGTGGGCAGGAACTGAGAGCTCATTTACCATGACTTCGGCCATGTATTGCTATGGCCTCAATTCCCATGGCTAGCGAACTTTTCTCACAAGCTTTATCAAATGTTGGGTAGAAACGGGTGATAAAGTGATTGCTAGTGTTTGCTAGCTCTGTGAATTGACGCCACATGCTGTTTGGCACACCAATAAATATTTTTTTTATCTACAGGACTGAAGACAATTTGGAGCAAGAGGAACCGACCCAGGAGGCACGGTTCAGCAGTGAGGAGAGCTTGGTGGATGATGACGTCGCCGATGTAACCTATTGCCCCGAGGCGAGGAGTAGGAGGAGGGAGTCCTTAATCACAACTCCGTCCTTTGATGATGACTTGGCAGAAGAGAGCTTGGATGTTGAGGTTGCAGGACCGAGTGTGGAAGAAGCTGAACCTCCACAATCGACCGCTATGGAAGCTCCAGGGGAACAAGAACAAAGTGAGGAGCACCGAGAGACTGCAGCACAACCAGCGCGCAGGGCAACCCCGACACAGGCCAGAGGACGGGAAGATGCTGCCACACCACCAGTGAGGACCACCACACCAGTGAGGCGTCGAGGTACCCTCCCCCCAACAAGGAGAGAGACAGAGTCCGAGATGTCCGGGGCTGTCTCCGGACTTCTCGGGATTCTTCAGAGCCACCAAACTCTCATAACCCGGCAGTTGCAAGATGAGGACAGGGGCCATATCATGGAGCAGTACAGGTCCCACATCACTACACTGCAATGTGAGCTCGACGCTGTACATGGGCACTACAGGGACGAGCTTAAAATGATGCATGAGATGCACAGAGGAGAAATCGACCAACTGCGTGCGCAGCATCATCAGTCGGTGGGCCAGCTGCAGAACATGATGCAGCAAATGCATCAACAAAGCAAGGAACTACTGAAATTGCAGGCACACCCGTGTTTTCACACTGTGATGTCTCTAATACCATATCTTGAAAAGGTGCCTTCACAAAACCTGATGGCGTGCCATTCCAATTTGCTGGAGGTGATTAAACAGCACATGGACACGCCATTATTGCAACCACCAATTTTTAGACCCCCACAACCAACAGCGGTGCCCACCTGGCAATCATCACAGATGTACACTGGCTACAGAGGCAGTCAATATGGGCCACCGCTGTCAGGGTCCAGCTCATCCACGACCAGCACCCAAGAGAGTCCAGATTTCCAGGCAGCAACTCCCACCTTTTCTAGTAGTGGTGCCGATACAATTTGAAAAAAAAAGTCAAATTGTTCCTGGACATGCTCCTCTGAATACCTCCGATCCTCGGAGGAAGGATACCATCACAGGGCTTTTTAACTTTTGGTTTTGCTGGACTTGAACTTTAGGGCCTGGTGTCCCCGAAAGACACTACCTGGGTCACAACCTTGTGCCTGTTGCACTGCACCTGTAGTCCTGCACCTGTGCCTTTGATTCCTCTTGTTCCTTACTTTGTTGATCCTAATCACTTGCACAAGACCCTTGGAGCCATGGGTGAAGGACACCTTGACTGGTCGGTGAGAGGCCTAGCCTTTTCACTGACCTGTGTCCTTCATCCATGGCTCAGAGGGTCATGTGCCAGTGGTTAGGTTTTTGAAGCACTTCAATTTTAGGGCCTGGTGTCCCCGAAAGACACTACCTGGGTCACAACCTTGTGCCTGTTGCACTGCACCTGTAGTCATGCACCTCTGCCATCGTTTCCTCTTGCTCCTCACTTTGTTCTTGTTCCTAACCACTTGCACAAGACCCTTGGAGCCATGGATGAAGGACACCTTGACTGGTCGGTGAGAGGCCTAGCCTTTTCACTGACCTGTGTCCTTCATCCATGGCTCAGAGGGTCATGTGCCAGTGGTTAGGTTTTTGAAGCACTTCAATTTTAGGGCCTGGTGTCCCCGAAAGACACTACCTGGGTCACAAACTTGTGCCTGTTGCACTGCACCTGTAGTCATGCACCTCTGCCATCGGTTCCTCTTGCTCCTCACTTTGTTCTTGTTCCTAACCACTTGCACAAGACCCTTGGAGCCATGGATGAAGGACACCTTGACTGGTCGGTGAGAGGCCTAGCCTTTTCACTGACCTGTGTCCTTCATCCATGGCTCAGAGGGTCATGTGCCAGTGGTTAGGTTTTTGAAGCACTTCAATTTTAGGGCCTGGTGTCCCCGAAAGACACTACCTGGGTCACAAACTTGTGCCTGTTGCACTGCACCTGTAGTCATGCACCTCTGCCATCGGTTCCTCTTGCTCCTCACTTTGTTCTTGTTCCTAACCACTTGCACAAGACCCTTGGAGCCATGGATGAAGGACACCTTGACTGGTCGGTGAGAGGCCTAGCCTTTTCACTGACCTGTGTCCTTCATCCATGGCTCAGAGGGTCATGTGCCAGTGGTTAGGTTTTTGAAGCACTTCAATTTTAGGGCCTGGTGTCCCCGAAAGACACTACCTGGGTCACAAACTTGTGCCTGTTGCACTGCACCTGTAGTCATGCACCTCTGCCATCGGTTCCTCTTGCTCCTCACTTTGTTCTTGTTCCTAACCACTTGCACAAGACCCTTGGAGCCATGGATGAAGGACACCTTGACTGGTCGGTGAGAGGCCTAGCCTTTTCACTGACCTGTGTCCTTCATCCATGGCTCAGAGGGTCATGTGCCAGTGGTTAGGTTTTTGAAGCACTTCAATTTTAGGGCCTGGTGTCCCCGAAAGACACTACCTGGGTCACAACCTTGTGCTTGTTGCACTGCACCTGTAGTCATGCACCTCTGCCATCGGTTCCTCTTGCTCCTCACTTTGTTCTTGTTCCTAACCACTTGCACAAGACCCTTGGAGCCATGGATGAAGGACACCTTGACTGGTCGGTGAGAGGCCTAGCCTTTTCACTGACCTGTGTCCTTCATCCATGGCTCAGAGGGTCATGTGCCAGTGGTTAGGTTTTTGAAGCACTTCAATTTTAGGGCCTGGTGTCCCCGAAAGACACTACCTGGGTCACAAACTTGTGCCTGTTGCACTGCACCTGTAGTCATGCACCTCTGCCATCGGTTCCTCTTGCTCCTCACTTTGTTCTTGTTCCTAACCACTTGCACAAGACCCTTGGAGCCATGGATGAAGGACACCTTGACTGGTCGGTGAGAGGCCTAGCCTTTTCACTGACCTGTGTCCTTCATCCATGGCTCAGAGGGTCATGTGCCAGTGGTTAGGTTTTTGAAGCACTTCAATTTTAGGGCCTGGTGTCCCCGAAAGACACTACCTGGGTCACAAACTTGCGCCTGTTGCACTGCACCTGTAGTCATGCACCTCTGCCATCGGTTCCTCTTGCTCCTCACTTTGTTCTTGTTCCTAACCACTTGCACAAGACCCTTGGAGCCATGGATGAAGGACACCTTGACTGGTCGGTGAGAGGCCTAGCCTTTTCACTGACCTGTGTCCTTCATCCATGGCTCAGAGGGTCATGTGCCAGTGGTTAGGTTTTTGAAGCACTTCAATTTTAGGGCCTGGTGTCCCCGAAAGACACTACCTGGGTCACAACCTTGTGCTTGTTGCACTGCACCTGTAGTCATGCACCTCTGCCATCGGTTCCTCTTGCTCCTCACTTTGTTCTTGTTCCTAACCACTTGCACAAGACCCTTGGAGCCATGGATGAAGGACACCTTGACTGGTCGGTGAGAGGCCTAGCCTTTTCACTGACCTGTGTCCTTCATCCATGGCTCAGAGGGTCATGTGCCAGTGGTTAGGTTTTTGAAGCACTTCAATTTTAGGGCCTGGTGTCCCCGAAAGACACTACCTGGGTCACAAACTTGTGCCTGTTGCACTGCACCTGTAGTCATGCACCTCTGCCATCGGTTCCTCTTGCTCCTCACTTTGTTCTTGTTCCTAACCACTTGCACAAGACCCTTGGAGCCATGGATGAAGGACACCTTGACTGGTCGGTGAGAGGCCTAGCCTTTTCACTGACCTGTGTCCTTCATCCATGGCTCAGAGGGTCATGTGCCAGTGGTTAGGTTTTTGAAGCACTTCAATTTTAGGGCCTGGTGTCCCCGAAAGACACTACCTGGGTCACAAACTTGTGCCTGTTGCACTGCACCTGTAGTCATGCACCTCTGCCATCGGTTCCTCTTGCTCCTCACTTTGTTCTTGTTCCTAACCACTTGCACAAGACCCTTGGAGCCATGGATGAAGGACACCTTGACTGGTCGGTGAGAGGCCTAGCCTTTTCACTGACCTGTGTCCTTCATCCATGGCTCAGAGGGTCATGTGCCAGTGGTTAGGTTTTTGAAGCACTTCAATTTTAGGGCCTGGTGTCCCCGAAAGACACTTGGGCAGCTATGCCCTACAACTCTTCCAGCACAAAGTTGGTGGTTGGTGTTCCTTAAAACTGACCGGGCTATACCATAGATATGTTATTTTTTTGTCTTCCATGTTGGAAGAATGTTTCCATGTTGGAAAGTGGTTGTTTTTGCAATAAAAAAATTTGTTTTTACATACCTCAGTGTGATGAGTAGTTGTTCTTGTGGTGTGACTGCTCTCCTGAACGTGGTATCCTTCTTCCTAAGGTCATCCTTCACCATCTCCAAAAGGGTATCAAACCTGTCAGGAGATGTAAAGGAAGAAGCTGTAAAGTATGTTGTGGGACAAGGTGTTGGGTGGAGGATGGGGGAGGTGTGTTTACAGAGGTTTGGGAGTGTTGTGGAGGGTGGGGGTGTAGTGTATAGCTAGGTATACAGGGGTGTGGGGGTCAGGGTGGTGTGTTTAGCTAGGTATACAGGGATGAGGTGTTGTGGGGGTGAGGGTGGGGTGTTTAGGAATGGTGGGGGTTGGTGTATTTAGGCCTATATACTTACAGGGGAATAGACATCCGAGTGTAGCTGTAGAATTTCTGTGGGTGTCGTCTGAGGTCCCGGTAGAGGGCCTGGAACTCTCCCTTCCTCTGCCTCCTGGCTAGTAGAGGGTGCACCCACCATCTCCTGCGAGGAGCACGCCTTCTCCCCACATAGTAGTAGGTAAACAACAGGAAGGAGAGAATTCCCAGGTAATAAGCGTAAAAAATGACTGGATCCATGGTCCCAACTGCTGTCTCTGTATCCAAGGATGGTCTCCACACGTCCAGCTGTCTCCAACAATGACCCCAGAGCTTCTGCTGACCTCCCAGAACCCCAGGTATTTATACAGGTTGTTATCTCTTTAAGAATCCGGATCCGGACCGCAACCGTGTTCATACCGCACGGAAACCGTATGCAACCGGACCGGATCCGGACCGGATCCGGACAGGAACCGTACGGTTCAGGTCCGATCCGGCTCCGGTGCGGTCCGGACATCCGGTGCGGTTTTTGCAAAACCGCAAGTGTGAACGGGGCCTTAGAGCACTGGTCTTGTAAACCAGGGGTCGTGAGTTCAAATCTCACTAGGGCCTAAGCGTTATTTCATGTGCTGTATCTTTCTTTCCTGACAACCTATTTTCTTTCACCAGCTGTCTTATCAAAAACCGCCACTGCCTCTAGGTCAACTCCCCTTACATGAAAGATCACATTACATTCAACCCTGGTCAAGGTTCACAACATTGACCCCACTTTGAGCAAAAAAAAAAAAAAAACCTTACTGGCTCCAAGAAGACTTAGACCACATTCATAACATTCTCTTCCTAAAAAGAGAGCGGCCGTATTCCGTTCTTCTGGATGGCCAAGAAGCCAACACTGGTGCTTATGCCACCATTCATGGGTTGGCCTAATAACGGTAGCTATGATTCTAGAGCTGGAGGCTGCCTTACTTCTGCCCTCAAGGGCTAGGTGCCATTCACATGTCTTGATTGAAGGCTTCGTAGAAGACCACAATTCAGCTCTCTCAACCACCCTACTTTCCGGTGGCACAATGCACCTCCGTGTCAGGATGGCCGAGCGGTCTAAGGCGCTGCGTTCAGGTCGCAGTCTCCCCTGGAGGCGTGGGTTCAAATCCCACTTCTGACAGCGTTTGCATGGTTTTTTCACGGTTCCCCTACCTGCTAGTCTTTCACAGCCAAGAACGTTTTTTTTTTTTTTTTTTAACACATTTACACAACAGAGCACTGTGGCTCTATAGCTCAGGGGTTAGAGCACTGGTCTTGTAAACCAGGGGTCGTGAGTTCAAAGCTCACTAGGGCCTAAGCGTTATTTCATGCGCTGTATCTTTCTTTCCTGACAACCTATTTTCTTTCACCAGCTGTCTTATCAAAAACCGCCACTGCCTCTAGGTCAACTCCCCTTACATGAAAGATCACATTACATTCAACCCTGGTCAAGGTTCACAACATTGACCCCACTTTGAGCAAAAAAAAAAAAAAAAACCTTACTGGCTCCAAGAAGACTTAGACCACATTCATAACATTCTCTTCCTAAAAAGAGAGCGGCCGTATTCCGTTCTTCTGGATGGCCAAGAAGCCAACACTGGTGCTTATGCCACCATTCATGGGTTGGCCTAATAACGGTAGCTATGATTCTAGAGCTGGAGGCTGCCTTACTTCTGCCCTCAAGGGCTAGGTGCCATTCACATGTCTTGATTGAAGCCTTCGTAGAAGACCACAATTCAGCTCTCTCAACCACCCTACTTTCCGGTGGCACAATGCACCTCCGTGTCAGGATGGCCGAGCGGTCTAAGGCGCTGCGTTCAGGTCGCAGTCTCCCCTGGAGGCGTGGGTTCAAATCCCACTTCTGACTGCGTTTGCATGGTTTTTTCACGGTTCCCCTACCTGCTAGTCTTTCACAGCCAAGAACGTTTTTTTTTTTTTTTTTTAACACATTTACACAACAGAGCACTGTGGCTCTATAGCTCAGGGGTTAGAGCACTGGTCTTGTAAACCAGGGGTCGTGAGTTCAAATCTCACTAGGGCCTAAGCGTTATTTCATGCGCTGTATCTTTCTTTCCTGACAACCTATTTTCTTTCACCAGCTGTCTTATCAAAAACCGCCACTGCCTCTAGGTCAACTCCCCTTACATGAAAGATCACATTACATTCAACCCTGGTCAAGGTTCACAACATTGACCCCACTTTGAGCAAAAAAAAAAAAAAAAACCTTACTGGCTCCAAGAAGACTTAGACCACATTCATAACATTCTCTTCCAAAAAAGAGAGCGGCCGTATTCCGTTCTTCTGGATGGCCAAGAAGCCAACACTGGTGCTTATGCCACCATTCATGGGTTGGCCTAATAACGGTAGCTATGATTCTAGAGCTGGAGGCTGCCTTACTTCTGCCCTCAAGGGCTAGGTGCCATTCACATGTCTTGATTGAAGGCTTCGTAGAAGACCACAATTCAGCTCTCTCAACCACCCTACTTTCCGGTGGCACAATGCACCTCCGTGTCAGGATGGCCGAGCGGTCTAAGGCGCTGCGTTCAGGTCGCAGTCTCCCCTGGAGGCGTGGGTTCAAATCCCACTTCTGACAGCGTTTGCATGGTTTTTTCACGGTTCCCCTACCTGCTAGTCTTTCACAGCCAAGAACGTTTTTTTGTTTTTTTTTTTAACACATTTACACAACAGAGCACTGTGGCTCTATAGCTCAGGGGTTAGAGCACTGGTCTTGTAAACCAGGGGTCGTGAGTTCAAATCTCACTAGGGCCTAAGCGTTATTTCATGCGCTGTATCTTTCTTTCCTGACAACCTATTTTCTTTCACCAGCTGTCTTATCAAAAACCGCCACTGCCTCTAGGTCAACTCCCCTTACATGAAAGATCACATTACATTCAACCCTGGTCAAGGTTCACAACATTGACCCCACTTTGAGCAAAAAAAAAAAAAAAACCTTACTGGCTCCAAGAAGACTTAGACCACATTCATAACATTCTCTTCCTAAAAAGAGAGCGGCCGTATTCCGTTCTTCTGGATGGCCAAGAAGCCAACACTGGTGCTTATGCCACCATTCATGGGTTGGCCTAATAACGGTAGCTATGATTCTAGAGCTGGAGGCTGCCTTACTTCTGCCCTCAAGGGCTAGGTGCCATTCACATGTCTTGATTGAAGGCTTCGTAGAAAAGACCACAATTCAGCTCTCTCAACCACCCTACTTTCCGGTGGCACAATGCACCTCCGTGTCAGGATGGCCGAGCGGTCTAAGGCGCTGCGTTCAGGTCGCAGTCTCCCCTGGAGGCGTGGGTTCAAATCCCACTTCTGACAGCGTTTGCATGGTTTTTTCACGGTTCCCCTACCTGCTAGTCTTTCACAGCCAAGAACGTTTTTTTGTTGTTTTTTTTAACACATTTACACAACAGAGCACTGTGGCTCTATAGCTCAGGGGTTAGAGCACTGGTCTTGTAAACCAGGGGTCGTGTGTTCAAATCTCACTAGGGCCTAAGCGTTATTTCATGCGCTGTATCTTTCTTTCCTGACAACCTATTTTCTTTCACCAGCTGTCTTATCAAAAACCGCCACTGCCTCTAGGTCAACTCCCCTTACATGAAAGATCACATTACATTCAACCCTGGTCAAGGTTCACAACATTGACCCCACTTTGAGCAAAAAAAAAAAAAAAACCTTACTGGCTCCAAGAAGACTTAGACCACATTCATAACATTCTCTTCCTAAAAAGAGAGCGGCCGTATTCCGTTCTTCTGGATGGCCAAGAAGCCAACACTGGTGCTTATGCCACCATTCATGGGTTGGCCTAATAACGGTAGCTATGATTCTAGAGCTGGAGGCTGCCTTACTTCTGCCCTCAAGGGCTAGGTGCCATTCACATGTCTTGATTGAAGGCTTCGTAGAAGACCACAATTCAGCTCTCTCAACCACCCTACTTTCCGGTGGCACAATGCACCTCCGTGTCAGGATGGCCGAGCGGTCTAAGGCGCTGCGTTCAGGTCGCAGTCTCCCCTGGAGGCGTGAGTTCAAATCCCACTTCTGACAGCGTTTGCATGGTTTTTTCACGGTTCCCCTACCTGCTAGTCTTTCACAGCCAAGAACGTTTTTTTTTTTTTTTTTTTTAACACATTTACACAACAGAGCACTGTGGCTCTATAGCTCAGGGGTTAGAGCACTGGTCTTGTAAACCAGGGGTTGTGAGTTCAAATCTCACTAGGGCCTAAGCGTTATTTCATGCGCTGTATCTTTCTTTCCTGACAACCTATTTTCTTTCACCAGCTGTCTTATCAAAAACCGCCACTGCCTCTAGGTCAACTCCCCTTACATGAAAGATCACATTACATTCAACCCTGGTCAAGGTTCACAACATTGACCCCACTTTGAGCAAAAAAAAAAAAAAACCTTACTGGCTCCAAGAAGACTTAGACCACATTCATAACATTCTCTTCCTAAAAAGAGAGCGGCCGTATTCCGTTCTTCTGGATGGCCAAGAAGCCAACACTGGTGCTTATGCCACCATTCATGGGTTGGCCTAATAACGGTAGCTATGATTCTAGAGCTGGAGGCTGCCTTACTTCTGCCCTCAAGGGCTAGGTGCCATTCACATGTCTTGATTGAAGGCTTCGTAGAAGACCACAATTCAGCTCTCTCAACCACCCTACTTTCCGGTGGCACAATGCACCTCCGTGTCAGGATGGCCGAGCGGTCTAAGGCGCTGCGTTCAGGTCGCAGTCTCCCCTGGAGGCGTGGGTTCAAATCCCACTTCTGACAGCGTTTGCATGGTTTTTTCACGGTTCCCCTACCTGCTAGTCTTTCACAGCCAAGAACGTTTTTTTGTTGTTTTTTTTAACACATTTACACAACAGAGCACTGTGGCTCTATAGCTCAGGGGTTAGAGCACTGGTCTTGTAAACCAGGGGTCGTGTGTTCAAATCTCACTAGGGCCTAAGCGTTATTTCATGCGCTGTATCTTTCTTTCCTGACAACCTATTTTCTTTCACCAGCTGTCTTATCAAAAACCGCCACTGCCTCTAGGTCAACTCCCCTTACATGAAAGATCACATTACATTCAACCCTGGTCAAGGTTCTCAACATTGACCCCACTTTGAGCAAAAAAAAAAAAAAAAACCTTACTGGCTCCAAGAAGACTTAGACCACATTCATAACATTCTCTTCCTAAAAAGAGAGCGGCCGTATTCCGTTCTTCTGGATGGCCAAGAAGCCAACACTGGTGCTTATGCCACCATTCATGGGTTGGCCTAATAACGGTAGCTATGATTCTAGAGCTGGAGGCTGCCTTACTTCTGCCCTCAAGGGCTAGGTGCCATTCACATGTCTTGATTGAAGGCTTCGTAGAAGACCACAATTCAGCTCTCTCAACCACCCTACTTTCCGGTGGCACAATGCACCTCCGTGTCAGGATGGCCGAGCGGTCTAAGGCGCTGCGTTCAGGTCGCAGTCTCCCCTGGAGGCGTGAGTTCAAATCCCACTTCTGACAGCGTTTGCATGGTTTTTTCACGGTTCCCCTACCTGCTAGTCTTTCACAGCCAAGAACGTTTTTTTTTTTTTTTTTTAACACATTTACACAACAGAGCACTGTGGCTCTATAGCTCAGGGGTTAGAGCACTGGTCTTGTAAACCAGGGGTTGTGAGTTCAAATCTCACTAGGGCCTAAGCGTTATTTCATGCGCTGTATCTTTCTTTCCTGACAACCTATTTTCTTTCACCAGCTGTCTTATCAAAAACCGCCACTGCCTCTAGGTCAACTCCCCTTACATGAAAGATCACATTACATTCAACCCTGGTCAAGGTTCACAACATTGACCCCACTTTGAGCAAAAAAAAAAAAAAAAACCTTACTGGCTCCAAGAAGACTTAGACCACATTCATAACATTCTCTTCCTAAAAAGAGAGCGGCCGTATTCCGTTCTTCTGGATGGCCAAGAAGCCAACACTGGTGCTTATGCCACCATTCATGGGTTGGCCTAATAACGGTAGCTATGATTCTAGAGCTGGAGGCTGCCTTACTTCTGCCCTCAAGGGCTAGGTGCCATTCACATGTCTTGATTGAAGCCTTCGTAGAAGACCACAATTCAGCTCTCTCAACCACCCTACTTTCCGGTGGCACAATGCACCTCCGTGTCAGGATGGCCGAGCGGTCTAAGGCGCTGCGTTCAGGTCGCAGTCTCCCCTGGAGGCGTGGGTTCAAATCCCACTTCTGACTGCGTTTGCATGGTTTTTTCACGGTTCCCCTACCTGCTAGTCTTTCACAGCCAAGAACGTTTTTTTTTTTTTTTTTTAACACATTTACACAACAGAGCACTGTGGCTCTATAGCTCAGGGGTTAGAGCACTGGTCTTGTAAACCAGGGGTCGTGAGTTCAAATCTCACTAGGGCCTAAGCGTTATTTCATGCGCTGTATCTTTCTTTCCTGACAACCTATTTTCTTTCACCAGCTGTCTTATCAAAAACCGCCACTGCCTCTAGGTCAACTCCCCTTACATGAAAGATCACATTACATTCAACCCTGGTCAAGGTTCACAACATTGACCCCACTTTGAGCAAAAAAAAAAAAAAAAACCTTACTGGCTCCAAGAAGACTTAGACCACATTCATAACATTCTCTTCCAAAAAAGAGAGCGGCCGTATTCCGTTCTTCTGGATGGCCAAGAAGCCAACACTGGTGCTTATGCCACCATTCATGGGTTGGCCTAATAACGGTAGCTATGATTCTAGAGCTGGAGGCTGCCTTACTTCTGCCCTCAAGGGCTAGGTGCCATTCACATGTCTTGATTGAAGGCTTCGTAGAAGACCACAATTCAGCTCTCTCAACCACCCTACTTTCCGGTGGCACAATGCACCTCCGTGTCAGGATGGCCGAGCGGTCTAAGGCGCTGCGTTCAGGTCGCAGTCTCCCCTGGAGGCGTGGGTTCAAATCCCACTTCTGACAGCGTTTGCATGGTTTTTTCACGGTTCCCCTACCTGCTAGTCTTTCACAGCCAAGAACGTTTTTTTGTTTTTTTTTTTAACACATTTACACAACAGAGCACTGTGGCTCTATAGCTCAGGGGTTAGAGCACTGGTCTTGTAAACCAGGGGTCGTGAGTTCAAATCTCACTAGGGCCTAAGCGTTATTTCATGCGCTGTATCTTTCTTTCCTGACAACCTATTTTCTTTCACCAGCTGTCTTATCAAAAACCGCCACTGCCTCTAGGTCAACTCCCCTTACATGAAAGATCACATTACATTCAACCCTGGTCAAGGTTCACAACATTGACCCCACTTTGAGCAAAAAAAAAAAAAAAACCTTACTGGCTCCAAGAAGACTTAGACCACATTCATAACATTCTCTTCCTAAAAAGAGAGCGGCCGTATTCCGTTCTTCTGGATGGCCAAGAAGCCAACACTGGTGCTTATGCCACCATTCATGGGTTGGCCTAATAACGGTAGCTATGATTCTAGAGCTGGAGGCTGCCTTACTTCTGCCCTCAAGGGCTAGGTGCCATTCACATGTCTTGATTGAAGGCTTCGTAGAAAAGACCACAATTCAGCTCTCTCAACCACCCTACTTTCCGGTGGCACAATGCACCTCCGTGTCAGGATGGCCGAGCGGTCTAAGGCGCTGCGTTCAGGTCGCAGTCTCCCCTGGAGGCGTGGGTTCAAATCCCACTTCTGACAGCGTTTGCATGGTTTTTTCACGGTTCCCCTACCTGCTAGTCTTTCACAGCCAAGAACGTTTTTTTGTTGTTTTTTTTAACACATTTACACAACAGAGCACTGTGGCTCTATAGCTCAGGGGTTAGAGCACTGGTCTTGTAAACCAGGGGTCGTGTGTTCAAATCTCACTAGGGCCTAAGCGTTATTTCATGCGCTGTATCTTTCTTTCCTGACAACCTATTTTCTTTCACCAGCTGTCTTATCAAAAACCGCCACTGCCTCTAGGTCAACTCCCCTTACATGAAAGATCACATTACATTCAACCCTGGTCAAGGTTCACAACATTGACCCCACTTTGAGCAAAAAAAAAAAAAAAACCTTACTGGCTCCAAGAAGACTTAGACCACATTCATAACATTCTCTTCCTAAAAAGAGAGCGGCCGTATTCCGTTCTTCTGGATGGCCAAGAAGCCAACACTGGTGCTTATGCCACCATTCATGGGTTGGCCTAATAACGGTAGCTATGATTCTAGAGCTGGAGGCTGCCTTACTTCTGCCCTCAAGGGCTAGGTGCCATTCACATGTCTTGATTGAAGGCTTCGTAGAAGACCACAATTCAGCTCTCTCAACCACCCTACTTTCCGGTGGCACAATGCACCTCCGTGTCAGGATGGCCGAGCGGTCTAAGGCGCTGCGTTCAGGTCGCAGTCTCCCCTGGAGGCGTGAGTTCAAATCCCACTTCTGACAGCGTTTGCATGGTTTTTTCACGGTTCCCCTACCTGCTAGTCTTTCACAGCCAAGAACGTTTTTTTTTTTTTTTTTTTTAACACATTTACACAACAGAGCACTGTGGCTCTATAGCTCAGGGGTTAGAGCACTGGTCTTGTAAACCAGGGGTTGTGAGTTCAAATCTCACTAGGGCCTAAGCGTTATTTCATGCGCTGTATCTTTCTTTCCTGACAACCTATTTTCTTTCACCAGCTGTCTTATCAAAAACCGCCACTGCCTCTAGGTCAACTCCCCTTACATGAAAGATCACATTACATTCAACCCTGGTCAAGGTTCACAACATTGACCCCACTTTGAGCAAAAAAAAAAAAAAAAAACCTTACTGGCTCCAAGAAGACTTAGACCACATTCATAACATTCTCTTCCTAAAAAGAGAGCGGCCGTATTCCGTTCTTCTGGATGGCCAAGAAGCCAACACTGGTGCTTATGCCACCATTCATGGGTTGGCCTAATAACGGTAGCTATGATTCTAGAGCTGGAGGCTGCCTTACTTCTGCCCTCAAGGGCTAGGTGCCATTCACATGTCTTGATTGAAGGCTTCGTAGAAGACCACAATTCAGCTCTCTCAACCACCCTACTTTCCGGTGGCACAATGCACCTCCGTGTCAGGATGGCCGAGCGGTCTAAGGCGCTGCGTTCAGGTCGCAGTCTCCCCTGGAGGCGTGGGTTCAAATCCCACTTCTGACTGCGTTTGCATGGTTTTTTCACGGTTCCCCTACCTGCTAGTCTTTCACAGCCAAGAACGTTTTTTTTTTTTTTTTTTTTAACACATTTACACAACAGAGCACTGTGGCTCTATAGCTCAGGGGTTAGAGCACTGGTCTTGTAAACCAGGGGTCGTGAGTTCAAATCTCACTAGGGCCTAAGCGTTATTTCATGCGCTGTATCTTTCTTTCCTGACAACCTATTTTCTTTCACCAGCTGTCTTATCAAAAACCGCCACTGCCTCTAGGTCAACTCCCCTTACATGAAAGATCACATTACATTCAACCCTGGTCAAGGTTCACAACATTGACCCCACTTTGAGCAAAAAAAAAAAAAAAAACCTTACTGGCTCCAAGAAGACTTAGACCACATTCATAACATTCTCTTCCTAAAAAGAGAGCGGCCGTATTCCGTTCTTCTGGATGGCCAAGAAGCCAACACTGGTGCTTATGCCACCATTCATGGGTTGGCCTAATAACGGTAGCTATGATTCTAGAGCTGGAGGCTGCCTTACTTCTGCCCTCAAGGGCTAGGTGCCATTCACATGTCTTGATTGAAGGCTTCGTAGAAGACCACAATTCAGCTCTCTCAACCACCCTACTTTCCGGTGGCACAATGCACCTCCGTGTCAGGATGGCCGAGCGGTCTAAGGCGCTGCGTTCAGGTCGCAGTCTCCCCTGGAGGCGTGGGTTCAAATCCCACTTCTGACAGCGTTTGCATGGTTTTTTCACGGTTCCCCTACCTGCTAGTCTTTCACAGCCAAGAACGTTTTTTTTTTTTTTTTTAACACATTTACACAACAGAGCACTGTGGCTCTATAGCTCAGGGGTTAGAGCACTGGTCTTGTAAACCAGGGGTCGTGAGTTCAAATCTCACTAGGGCCTAAGCGTTATTTCATGCGCTGTATCTTTCTTTCCTGACAACCTATTTTCTTTCACCAGCTGTCTTATCAAAAACCGCCACTGCCTCTAGGTCAACTCCCCTTACATGAAAGATCACATTACATTCAACCCTGGTCAAGGTTCACAACATTGACCCCACTTTGAGCAAAAAAAAAAAAAAAAACCTTACTGGCTCCAAGAAGACTTAGACCACATTCATAACATTCTCTTCCTAAAAAGAGAGCGGCCGTATTCCGTTCTTCTGGATGGCCAAGAAGCCAACACTGGTGCTTATGCCACCATTCATGGGTTGGCCTAATAACGGTAGCTATGATTCTAGAGCTGGAGGCTGCCTTACTTCTGCCCTCAAGGGCTAGGTGCCATTCACATGTCTTGATTGAAGGCTTCGTAGAAGACCACAATTCAGCTCTCTCAACCACCCTACTTTCCGGTGGCACAATGCACCTCCGTGTCTGGATGGCCGAGCGGTCTAAGGCGCTGCGTTCAGGTCGCAGTCTCCCCTGGAGGCGTGGGTTCAAATCCCACTTCTGACAGCGTTTGCATGGTTTTTTCACGGTTCCCCTACCTGCTAGTCTTTCACAGCCAAGAACGTTTTTTTGGTTTTTTTTTTAACACATTTACACAACAGAGCACTGTGGCTCTATAGCTCAGGGGTTAGAGCACTGGTCTTGTAAACCAGGAGTCGTGAGTTCAAATCTCACTAGGGCCTAAGCGTTATTTCATGCGCTGTATCTTTCTTTCCTGACAACCTATTTTCTTTCACCAGCTGTCTTATCAAAAACCGCCACTGCCTCTAGGTCAACTCCCCTTACATGAAAGATCACATTACATTCAACCCTGGTCAAGGTTCACAACATTGACCCCACTTTGAGCAAAAAAAAAAAAAAAACCTTACTGGCTCCAAGAAGACTTAGACCACATTCATAACATTCTCTTCCTAAAAAGAGAGCGGCCGTATTCCGTTCTTCTGGATGGCCAAGAAGCCAACACTGGTGCTTATGCCACCATTCATGGGTTGGCCTAATAACGGTAGCTATGATTCTAGAGCTGGAGGCTGCCTTACTTCTGCCCTCAAGGGCTAGGTGCCATTCACATGTCTTGATTGAAGGCTTCGTAGAAGACCACAATTCAGCTCTCTCAACCACCCTACTTTCCGGTGGCACAATGCACCTCCGTGTCTGGATGGCCGAGCGGTCTAAGGCGCTGCGTTCAGGTCGCAGTCTCCCCTGGAGGCGTGGGTTCAAATCCCACTTCTGACAGCGTTTGCATGGTTTTTTCACGGTTCCCCTACCTGCTAGTCATTCACAGCCAAGAACGTTTTTTTGTTTTTTTTTTTAACACATTTACACAACTGAGCACTGTGGCTCTATAGCTCAGGGGTTAGAGCACTGGTCTTGTAAACCAGGGGTCGTGAGTTCAAATCTCACAAGGGCCTAAGCGTTATTTCATGCGCTGTATCTTTCTTTCCTGACAACCTATTTTCTTTCACCAGCTGTCTTATCAAAAACCGCCACTGCCTCTAGGTCAACTCCCCTTACATGAAAGATCACATTACATTCAACCCTGGTCAAGGTTCACAACATTGACCCCACTTTGAGCAAAAAAAAAAAAAAAAACCTTACTGGCTCCAAGAAGACTTAGACCACATTCATAACATTCTCTTCCTAAAAAGAGAGCGGCCGTATTCCGTTCTTCTGGATGGCCAAGAAGCCAACACTGGTGCTTATGCCACCATTCATGGGTTGGCCTAATAACGGTAGCTATGATTCTAGAGCTGGAGGCTGCCTTACTTCTGCCCTCAAGGGCTAGGTGCCATTCACATGTCTTGATTGAAGGCTTCGTAGAAGACCACAATTCAGCTCTCTCAACCACCCTACTTTCCGGTGGCACAATGCACCTCCGTGTCAGGATGGCCGAGCGGTCTAAGGCGCTGCGTTCAGGTCGCAGTCTCCCCTGGAGGCGTGGGTTCAAATCCCACTTCTGACAGCGTTTGCATGGTTTTTTCACGGTTCCCCTACCTGCTAGTCTTTCACAGCCAAGAACGTTTTTTTTTTTTTTTTTTTAACACATTTACACAACAGAGCACTGTGGCTCTATAGCTCAGGGGTTAGAGCACTGGTCTTGTAAACCAGGGGTCGTGAGTTCAAATCTCACAAGGGCCTAAGCGTTATTTCATGCGCTGTATCTTTCTTTCCTGACAACCTATTTTCTTTCACCAGCTGTCTTATCAAAAACCGCCACTGCCTCTAGGTCAACTCCCCTTACATGAAAGATCACATTACATTCAACCCTGGTCAAGGTTCACAACATTGACCCCACTTTGAGCAAAAAAAAAAAAAAAACCTTACTGGCTCCAAGAAGACTTAGACCACATTCATAACATTCTCTTCCTAAAAAGAGAGCGGCCGTATTCCGTTCTTCTGGATGGCCAAGAAGCCAACACTGGTGCTTATGCCACCATTCATGGGTTGTCCTAATAACGGTAGCTATGATTCTAGAGCTGGAGGCTGCCTTTCTTCTGCCCTCAAGGGCTAGGTGCCATTCACATGTCTTGATTGAAGGCTTCGTAGAAGACCACAATTCAGCTCTCTCAACCACCCTACTTTCCGGTGGCACAATGCACCTCCGTGTCAGGATGGCCGAGCGGTCTAAGGCGCTGCGTTCAGGTCGCAGTCTCCTCTGGAGGCGTGGGTTCAAATCCCACTTCTGACAGCGTTTGCATGGTTTTTTCACGGTTCCCCTACCTGCTAGTCTTTCACAGCCAAGAACGTTTTTTTTTTTTTTTTTTAACACATTTACACAACAGAGCACTGTGGCTCTATAGCTCAGGGGTTAGAGCACTGGTCTTGTAAACCAGGGGTCGTGAGTTCAAATCTCACTAGGGCCTAAGCGTTATTTCATGCGCTGTATCTTTCTTTCCTGACAACCTATTTTCTTTCACCAGCTGTCTTATCAAAAACCGCCACTGCCTCTAGGTCAACTCCCCTTACATGAAAGATCACATTACATTCAACCCTGGTCAAGGTTCACAACATTGACCCCACTTTGAGCAAAAAAAAAAAAAAACCTTACTGGCTCCAAGAAGACTTAGACCACATTCATAACATTCTCTTCCTAAAAAGAGAGCGGCCGTATTCCGTTCTTCTGGATGGCCAAGAAGCCAACACTGGTGCTTATGCCACCATTCATGGGTTGGCCTAATAACGGTAGCTATGATTCTAGAGCTGGAGGCTGCCTTACTTCTGCCCTCAAGGGCTAGGTGCCATTCACATGTCTTGATTGAAGGCTTCGTAGAAGACCACAATTCAGCTCTCTCAACCACCCTACTTTCCGGTGGCACAATGCACCTCCGTGTCAGGATGGCCGAGCGGTCTAAGGCGCTGCGTTCAGGTCGCAGTCTCCCCTGGAGGCGTGGGTTCAAATCCCACTTCTGACAGCGTTTGCATGGTTTTTTCACGGTTCCCCTACCTGCTAGTCTTTCACAGCCAAGAACGTTTTTTTGTTTTTTTTTATAACACATTTACACAACAGAGCACTGTGGCTCTATAGCTCAGGGGTTAGAGCACTGGTCTTGTAAACCAGGGGTCGTGAGTTCAAACCTCACTAGGGCCTAAGCGTTATTTCATGCGCTGTATCTTTCTTTCCTGACAACCTATTTTCTTTCACCAGCTGTCTTATCAAAAACCGCCACTGCCTCTAGGTCAACTCCCCTTACATGAAAGATCACATTACATTCAACCCTGGTCAAGGTTCACAACATTGACCCCACTTTGAGCAAAAAAAAAAAAAAAACCTTACTGGCTCCAAGAAGACTTAGACCACATTCATAACATTCTCTTCCTAAAAAGAGAGCGGCCGTATTCCGTTCTTCTGGATGGCCAAGAAGCCAACACTGGTGCTTATGCCACCATTCATGGGTTGTCCTAATAACGGTAGCTATGATTCTAGAGCTGGAGGCTGCCTTTCTTCTGCCCTCAAGGGCTAGGTGCCATTCACATGTCTTGATTGAAGGCTTCGTAGAAGACCACAATTCAGCTCTCTCAACCACCCTACTTTCCGGTGGCACAATGCACCTCCGTGTCAGGATGGCCGAGCGGTCTAAGGCGCTGCGTTCAGGTCGCAGTCTCCTCTGGAGGCGTGGGTTCAAATCCCACTTCTGACAGCGTTTGCATGGTTTTTTCACGGTTCCCCTACCTGCTAGTCTTTCACAGCCAAGAACGTTTTTTTTTTTTTTTTTTTTAACACATTTACACAACAGAGCACTGTGGCTCTATAGCTCAGGGGTTAGAGCACTGGTCTTGTAAACCAGGGGTCGTGAGTTCAAATCTCACTAGGGCCTAAGCGTTATTTCATGCGCTGTATCTTTCTTTCCTGACAACCTATTTTCTTTCACCAGCTGTCTTATCAAAAACCGCCACTGCCTCTAGGTCAACTCCCCTTACATGAAAGATCACATTACATTCAACCCTGGTCAAGGTTCACAACATTGACCCCACTTTGAGCAAAAAAAAAAAAAAACCTTACTGGCTCCAAGAAGACTTAGACCACATTCATAACATTCTCTTCCTAAAAAGAGAGCGGCCGTATTCCGTTCTTCTGGATGGCCAAGAAGCCAACACTGGTGCTTATGCCACCATTCATGGGTTGGCCTAATAACGGTAGCTATGATTCTAGAGCTGGAGGCTGCCTTACTTCTGCCCTCAAGGGCTAGGTGCCATTCACATGTCTTGATTGAAGGCTTCGTAGAAGACCACAATTCAGCTCTCTCAACCACCCTACTTTCCGGTGGCACAATGCACCTCCGTGTCAGGATGGCCGAGCGGTCTAAGGCGCTGCGTTCAGGTCGCAGTCTCCCCTGGAGGCGTGGGTTCAAATCCCACTTCTGACAGCGTTTGCATGGTTTTTTCACGGTTCCCCTACCTGCTAGTCTTTCACAGCCAAGAACGTTTTTTTTTTTTTTTTTTTTTTAACACATTTACACAACAGAGCACTGTGGCTCTATAGCTCAGGGGTTAGAGCACTGGTCTTGTAAACCAGGGGTCGTGAGTTCAAATCTCACTAGGGCCTAAGCGTTATTTCATGCGCTGTATCTTTCTTTCCTGACAACCTATTTTCTTTCACCAGCTGTCTTATCAAAAACCGCCACTGCCTCTAGGTCAACTCCCCTTACATGAAAGATCACATTACATTCAACCCTGGTCAAGGTTCACAACATTGACCCCACTTTGAGCAAAAAAAAAAAAAAACCTTACTGGCTCCAAGAAGACTTAGACCACATTCATAACATTCTCTTCCTAAAAAGAGAGCGGCCGTATTCCGTTCTTCTGGATGGCCAAGAAGCCAACACTGGTGCTTATGCCACCATTCATGGGTTGGCCTAATAACGGTAGCTATGATTCTAGAGCTGGAGGCTGCCTTACTTCTGCCCTCAAGGGCTAGGTGCCATTCACATGTCTTGATTGAAGGCTTCGTAGAAGACCACAATTCAGCTCTCTCAACCACCCTACTTTCCGGTGGCACAATGCACCTCCGTGTCAGGATGGCCGAGCGGTCTAAGGCGCTGCGTTCAGGTCGCAGTCTCCCCTGGAGGCGTGGGTTCAAATCCCACTTCTGACAGCGTTTGCATGGTTTTTTCACGGTTCCCCTACCTGCTAGTCTTTCACAGCCAAGAACGTTTTTTTGTTTTTTTTTTTAACACATTTACACAACAGAGCACTGTGGCTCTATAGCTCAGGGGTTAGAGCACTGGTCTTGTAAACCAGGGGTCGTGAGTTCAAATCTCACTAGGGCCTAAGCGTTATTTCATGCGCTGTATCTTTCTTTCCTGACAACCTATTTTCTTTCACCAGCTGTCTTATCAAAAACCGCCACTGCCTCTAGGTCAACTCCCCTTACATGAAAGATCACATTACATTCAACCCTGGTCAAGGTTCACAACATTGACCCCACTTTGAGCAAAAAAAAAAAAAAACCTTACTGGCTCCAAGAAGACTTAGACCACATTCATAACATTCTCTTCCTAAAAAGAGAGCGGCCGTATTCCGTTCTTCTGGATGGCCAAGAAGCCAACACTGGTGCTTATGCCACCATTCATGGGTTGGCCTAATAACGGTAGCTATGATTCTAGAGCTGGAGGCTGCCTTACTTCTGCCCTCAAGGGCTAGGTGCCATTCACATGTCTTGATTGAAGGCTTCGTAGAAGACCACAATTCAGCTCTCTCAACCACCCTACTTTCCGGTGGCACAATGCACCTCCGTGTCAGGATGGCCGAGCGGTCTAAGGCGCTGCGTTCAGGTCGCAGTCTCCCCTGGAGGCGTGGGTTCAAATCCCACTTCTGACAGCGTTTGCATGGTTTTTTCACGGTTCCCCTACCTGCTAGTCTTTCACAGCCAAGAACGTTTTTTTTTTTTTTTTTTTTTTTTTAACACATTTACACAACAGAGCACTGTGGCTCTATAGCTCAGGGGTTAGAGCACTGGTCTTGTAAACCAGGGGTCGTGAGTTCAAATCTCACTAGGGCCTAAGCGTTATTTCATGCGCTGTATCTTTCTTTCCTGACAACCTATTTTCTTTCACCAGCTGTCTTATCAAAAACCGCCACTGCCTCTAGGTCAACTCCCCTTACATGAAAGATCACATTACATTCAACCCTGGTCAAGGTTCACAACATTGACCCCACTTTGAGCAAAAAAAAAAAAAAACCTTACTGGCTCCAAGAAGACTTAGACCACATTCATAACATTCTCTTCCTAAAAAGAGAGCGGCCGTATTCCGTTCTTCTGGATGGCCAAGAAGCCAACACTGGTGCTTATGCCACCATTCATGGGTTGGCCTAATAACGGTAGCTATGATTCTAGAGCTGGAGGCTGCCTTACTTCTGCCCTCAAGGGCTAGGTGCCATTCACATGTCTTGATTGAAGGCTTCGTAGAAGACCACAATTCAGCTCTCTCAACCACCCTACTTTCCGGTGGCACAATGCACCTCCGTGTCAGGATGGCCGAGCGGTCTAAGGCGCTGCGTTCAGGTCGCAGTCTCCCCTGGAGGCGTGGGTTCAAATCCCACTTCTGACAGCGTTTGCATGGTTTTTTCACGGTTCCCCTACCTGCTAGTCTTTCACAGCCAAGAACGTTTTTTTGTTTTTTTTTTTAACACAATTACACAACAGAGCACTGTGGCTCTATAGCTCAGGGGTTAGAGCACTGGTCTTGTAAACCAGGGGTCGTGAGTTCAAATCTCACTAGGGCCTAAGCGTTATTTCATGCGCTGTATCTTTCTTTCCTGAAAACCTATTTTCTTTCACCAGCTGTCTTATCAAAAACCGCCACTGCCTCTAGGTCAACTCCCCTTACATGAAAGATCACATTACATTCAACCCTGGTCAAGGTTCACAATATTGACCCCACTTTGAGCAAAAAAAAAAAAAAAAACCTTACTGGCTCCAAGAAGACTTAGACCACATTCATAACATTCTCTTCCTAAAAAGAGAGCGGCCGTATTCCGTTCTTCTGGATGGCCAAGAAGCCAACACTGGTGCTTATGCCACCATTCATGGGTTGGCCTAATAACGGTAGCTATGATTCTAGAGCTGGAGGCTGCCTTACTTCTGCCCTCAAGGGCTAGGTGCCATTCACATGTCTTGATTGAAGGCTTCGTAGAAGACCACAATTCAGCTCTCTCAACCACCCTACTTTCCGGTGGCACAATGCACCTCCGTGTCAGGATGGCTGAGCGGTCTAAGGCGCTGCGTTCAGGTCGCAGTCTCCCCTGGAGGCGTGGGTTCAAATCCCACTTCTGACAGCGTTTGCATGGTTTTTTCACGGTTCCCCTACCTGCTAGTCTTTCACAGCCAAGAACGTTTTTTTTTTTTTAACACATTTACACAACAGAGCACTGTGGCTCTATAGCTCAGGGGTTAGAGCACTGGTCTTGTAAACCAGGGGTCGTGAGTTCAAATCTCACTAGGGCCTAAGCGTTATTTCATGCGCTGTATCTTTCTTTCCTGACAACCTATTTTCTTTCACCAGCTGTCTTATCAAAAACCGCCACTGCCTCTAGGTCAACTCCCCTTACATGAAAGATCACATTACATTCAACCCTGGTCAAGGTTCACAACATTGACCCCACTTTGAGCAAAAAAAAAAAAAAAACCTTACTGGCTCCAAGAAGACTTAGACCACATTCATAACATTCTCTTCCTAAAAAGAGAGCGGCCGTATTCCGTTCTTCTGGATGGCCAAGAAGCCAACACTGGTGCTTATGCCACCATTCATGGGTTGGCCTAATAACGGTAGCTATGATTCTAGAGCTGGAGGCTGCCTTACTTCTGCCCTCAAGGGCTAGGTGCCATTCACATGTCTTGATTGAAGGCTTCGTAGAAGACCACAATTCAGCTCTCTCAACCACCCTACTTTCCGGTGGCACAATGCACCTCCGTGTCAGGATGGCCGAGCGGTCTAAGGCGCTGCGTTCAGGTCGCAGTCTCCCCTGGAGGCGTGGGTTCAAATCCCACTTCTGACAGCGTTTGCATGGTTTTTTCACGGTTCCCCTACCTGCTAGTCTTTCACAGCCAAGAACGTTTTTTTGTTTTTTTTTTTAACACATTTACACAACAGAGCACTGTGGCTCTATAGCTCAGGGGTTAGAGCACTGGTCTTGTAAACCAGGGGTCGTGAGTTCAAATCTCACTAGGGCCTAAGCGTTATTTCATGCGCTGTATCTTTCTTTCCTGACAACCTATTTTCTTTCACCAGCTGTCTTATCAAAAACCGCCACTGCCTCTAG
>NC_090646.1:413682372-413717372 GCF_040937935.1 Hyperolius riggenbachi | reverse complement strand
CTGTCTTATCAAAAACCGCCACTGCCTCTAGGTCAACTCCCCTTACATGAAAGATCACATTACATTCAACCCTGGTCAAGGTTCACAACATTGACCCCACTTTGAGCAAAAAAAAAAAAAAAACCTTACTGGCTCCAAGAAGACTTAGACCACATTCATAACATTCTCTTCCTAAAAAGAGAGCGGCCGTATTCCGTTCTTCTGGATGGCCAAGAAGCCAACACTGGTGCTTATGCCACCATTCATGGGTTGGCCTAATAACGGTAGCTATGATTCTAGAGCTGGAGGCTGCCTTACTTCTGCCCTCAAGGGCTAGGTGCCATTCACATGTCTTGATTGAAGGCTTCGTAGAAGACCACAATTCAGCTCTCTCAACCACCCTACTTTCCGGTGGCACAATGCACCTCCGTGTCAGGATGGCCGAGCGGTCTAAGGCGCTGCGTTCAGGTCGCAGTCTCCCCTGGAGGCGTGGGTTCAAATCCCACTTCTGACAGCGTTTGCATGGTTTTTTCACGGTTCCCCTACCTGCTAGTCTTTCATAGCCAAGAACGTTTTTTTAACACATTTACACAACAGAGCACTGTGGCTCTATAGCTCAGGGGTTAGAGCACTGGTCTTGTAAACCAGGGGTCGTGAGTTCAAATCTCACTAGGGCCTAAGCGTTATTTCATGCGCTGTATCTTTCTTTCCTGACAACCTATTTTCTTTCACCAGCTGTCTTATCAAAAACCGCCACTGCCTCTAGGTCAACTCCCCTTACATGAAAGATCACATTACATTCAACCCTGGTCAAGGTTCACAACATTGACCCCACTTTGAGCAAAAAAAAAAAAAAACCTTACTGGCTCCAAGTAGACTTAGACCACATTCATAACATTCTCTTCCTAAAAAGAGAGCGGCCGTATTCCGTTCTTCTGGATGGCCAAGAAGCCAACACTGGTGCTTATGCCACCATTCATGGGTTGGCCTAATAACGGTAGCTATGATTCTAGAGCTGGAGGCTGCCTTACTTCTGCCCTCAAGGGCTAGGTGCCATTCACATGTCTTGATTGAAGGCTTCGTAGAAGACCACAATTCAGCTCTCTCAACCACCCTACTTTCCGGTGGCACAATACACCTCCGTGTCAGGATGGCCGAGCGGTCTAAGGCGCTGCGTTCAGATCGCAGTCTCCCCTGGAGGCGTGGGTTCAAATCCCACTTCTGACAGCGTTTGCATGGTTTTTTCACGGTTCCCCTACCTGCTAGTCTTTCACAGCCAAGAACGTTTTTTTTTTTTTTTTTTTTAACACATTTACACAACAGAGCACTGTGGCTCTATAGCTCAGGGGTTAGAGCACTGGTCTTGTAAACCAGGAGTCGTGAGTTCAAATCTCACTAGGGCCTAAGCGTTATTTCATGCGCTGTATCTTTCTTTCCTGACAACCTATTTTCTTTCACCAGCTGTCTTATCAAAAACCGCCACTGCCTCTAGGTCAATTTCCCTTACATGAAAGATCACATTACATTCAACCCTGGTCAAGGTTCACAACATTGACCCCACTTTGAGCAAAAAAAAAAAAAAACCTTACTGGCTCCAAGAAGACTTAGACCACATTCATAACATTCTCTTCCTAAAAAGAGAGCGGCCGTATTCCGTTCTTCTGGATGGCCAAGAAGCCAACACTGGTGCTTATGCCACCATTCATGGGTTGGCCTAATAACGGTAGCTATGATTCTAGAGCTGGAGGCTGCCTTACTTCTGCCCTCAAGGGCTAGGTGCCATTCACATGTCTTGATTGAAGGCTTCGTAGAAGACCACAATTCAGCTCTCTCAACCACCCTACTTTCCGGTGGCACAATGCACCTCCGTGTCAGGATGGCCGAGCGGTCTAAGGCGCTGTGTTCAGGTCGCAGTCTTCCCTGGAGCCGTGGGTTCAAATCCCACTTCTGACAGCGTTTGCATGGTTTTTTCACGGTTCCCCTACCTGCTAGTCTTTCACAGCCAAGAACTTTTTTTTTTTTTTTTTTTTTAACACATTTACACAACAGAGCACTGTGGCTCTATAGCTCAGGGGTTAGAGCACTGGTCTTGTAAACCAGGGGTCGTGAGTTCAAATCTCACTAGGGCCTAAGCGTTATTTCATGCGCTGTATCTTTCTTTCCTGACAACCTATTTTCTTTCACCAGCTGTCTTATCAAAAACCGCCACTGCCTCTAGGTCAACTCCCCTTACATGAAAGATCACATTACATTCAACCCTGGTCAAGGTTCACAACATTGACCCCACTTTGAGCAAAAAAAAAAAAAAACCTTACTGGCTCCAAGTAGACTTAGACCACATTCATAACATTCTCTTCCTAAAAAGAGAGCGGCCGTATTCCGTTCTTCTGGATGGCCAAGAAGCCAACACTGGTGCTTATGCCACCATTCATGGGTTGGCCTAATAACGGTAGCTATGATTCTAGAGCTGGAGGCTGCCTTACTTCTGCCCTCAAGGGCTAGGTGCCATTCACATGTCTTGATTGAAGGCTTCGTAGAAGACCACAATTCAGCTCTCTCAACCACCCTACTTTCCGGTGGCACAATGCACCTCCGTGTCAGGATGGCCGAGCGGTCTAAGGCGCTGCGTTCAGGTCGCAGTCTCCCCTGGAGGCGTGGGTTCAAATCCCACTTCTGACAGCGTTTGCATGGTTTTTTCACGGTTCCCCTACCTGCTAGTCTTTCACAGCCAAGAACGTTTTTTTTTTTTTTTTTTTTAACACATTTACACAACAGAGCACTGTGGCTCTATAGCTCAGGGGTTAGAGCACTGGTCTTGTAAACCAGGGGTCGTGAGTTTAAATCTCACTAGGGCCTAAGCGTTATTTCATGTGCTGTATCTTTCTTTCCTGACAACCTATTTTCTTTCACCAGCTGTCTTATCAAAAACCGCCACTGCCTCTAGGTCAACTCCCCTTACATGAAAGATCACATTACATTCAACCCTGGTCAAGGTTCACAACATTGACCCCACTTTGAGCAAAAAAAAAAAAAAAAACCTTACTGGCTCCAAGAAGACTTAGACCACATTCATAACATTCTCTTCCTAAAAAGAGAGCGGCCGTATTCCGTTCTTCTGGATGGCCAAGAAGCCAACACTGGTGCTTATGCCACCATTCATGGGTTGGCCTAATAACGGTAGCTATGATTCTAGAGCTGGAGGCTGCCTTACTTCTGCCCTCAAGGGCTAGGTGCCATTCACATGTCTTGATTGAAGGCTTTGTAGAAGACCACAATTCAGCTCTCTCAACCACCCTACTTTCCGGTGGCACAATGCACCTCCGTGTCAGGATGGCCGAGCGGTCTAAGGCGCTGCGTTCAGGTCGCAGTCTCCCCTGGAGGCGTGGGTTCAAATCCCACTTCTGACAGCGTTTGCATGGTTTTTTCACGGTTCCCCTACCTGCTAGTCTTTCACAGCCAAGAACGTTTTTTTTTTTTTTTTTTTTTAACACATTTACACAACAGAGCACTGTGGCTCTATAGCTCAGGGGTTAGAGCACTGGTCTTGTAAACCAGGGGTCGTGAGTTTAAATCTCACTAGGGCCTAAGCGTTATTTCATGTGCTGTATCTTTCTTTCCTGACAACCTATTTTCTTTCACCAGCTGTCTTATCAAAAACCGCCACTGCCTCTAGGTCAACTCCCCTTACATGAAAGATCACATTACATTCAACCCTGGTCAAGGTTCACAACATTGACCCCACTTTGAGCAAAAAAAAAAAAAAAAACCTTACTGGCTCCAAGAAGACTTAGACCACATTCATAACATTCTCTTCCTAAAAAGAGAGCGGCCGTATTCCGTTCTTCTGGATGGCCAAGAAGCCAACACTGGTGCTTATGCCACCATTCATGGGTTGGCCTAATAACGGTAGCTATGATTCTAGAGCTGGAGGCTGCCTTACTTCTGCCCTCAAGGGCTAGGTGCCATTCACATGTCTTGATTGAAGGCTTTGTAGAAGACCACAATTCAGCTCTCTCAACCACCCTACTTTCCGGTGGCACAATGCACCTCCGTGTCAGGATGGCCGAGCGGTCTAAGGCGCTGCGTTCAGGTCGCAGTCTCCCCTGGAGGCGTGGGTTCAAATCCCACTTCTGACAGCGTTTGCATGGTTTTTTCACGGTTCCCCTACCTGCTAGTCTTTCACAGCCAAGAACGTTTTTTTTTTTTTTTTTTTAACACATTTACACAACAGAGCACTGTGGCTCTAGAGCTCAGGGGTTAGAGCACTGGTCTTGTAAACCAGGGGTCGTGAGTTCAAATCTCACTAGGGCCTAAGCGTTATTTCATGCGCTGTATCTTTCTTTCCTGACAACCTATTTTCTTTCACCAGCTGTCTTATCAAAAACCGCCACTGCCTCTAGGTCAACTCCCCTTACATGAAAGATCACATTACATTCAACCCTGGTCAAGGTTCACAACATTGACCCCACTTTGAGCAAAAAAAAACAAAAAACCTTACTGGCTCCAAGAAGACTTAGACCACATTCATAACATTCTCTTCCTAAAAAGAGAGCGGCCGTATTCCGTTCTTCTGGATGGCCAAGAAGCCAACACTGGTGCTTATGCCACCATTCATGGGTTGGCCTAATAACGGTAGCTATGATTCTAGAGCTGGAGGCTGCCTTACTTCTGCCCTCAAGGGCTAGGTGCCATTCACATGTCTTGATTGAAGGCTTCGTAGAAGACCACAATTCAGCTCTCTCAACCACCCTACTTTCCGGTTGCACAATGCACCTCCGTGTCAGGATGGCCGAGCGGTCTAAGGCGCTGCGTTCAGGTCGCAGTCTCCCCTGGAGGCGTGGGTTCAAATCCCACTTCTGACAGCGTTTGCATGGTTTTTTCACGGTTCCCCTACCTGCTAGTCTTTCACAGCCAAGAACGTTTTTTTTTTTTTTTTTTTAACACATTTACACAACAGAGCACTGTGGCTCTATAGCTCAGGGGTTAGAGCACTGGTCTTGTAAACCAGGGGTTGTGAGTTCAAATCTCACTAGGGCCTAAGCGTTATTTCATGTGCTGTATCTTTCTTTCCTGACAACCTATTTTCTTTCACCAGCTGTCTTATCAAAAACCGCCACTGCCTCTAGGTCAACTCCCCTTACATGAAAGATCACATTACATTCAACCCTGGTCAAGGTTCACAACATTGACCCCACTTTGAGCAAAAAAAAAAAAAAAAACCTTACTGGCTCCAAGAAGACTTAGACCACATTCATAACATTCTCTTCCTAAAAAGAGAGCGGCCGTATTCCGTTCTTCTGGATGGCCAAGAAGCCAACACTGGTGCTTATGCCACCATTCATGGGTTGGCCTAATAACGGTAGCTATGATTCTAGAGCTGGAGGCTGCCTTACTTCTGCCCTCAAGGGCTAGGTGCCATTCACATGTCTTGATTGAAGGCTTCGTAGAAGACCACAATTCAGCTCTCTCAACCACCCTACTTTCCGGTGGCACAATGCACCTCCGTGTCAGGATGGCCGAGCGGTCTAAGGCGCTGCGTTCAGGTTGCAGTCTCCCCTGGAGGTGTGGGTTCAAATCCCACTTCTGACAGCGTTTGCATGGTTTTTTCACGGTTCCCCTACCTGCTAGTCTTTCACAGCCAAGAACGTTTTTTTTTTATTTTTTTTAACACATTTACACAACAAAGCACTGTGGCTCTATAGCTCAGGGGTTAGAGCACTGGTCTTGTAAACCAGGGGTCGTGAGTTCAAATCTCACTAGGGCCTAAGCGTTATTTCATGCGCTGTATCTTTCTTTCCTGACAACCTATTTTCTTTCACCAGCTGTCTTATCAAAAACCGCCACTGCCTCTAGGTCAACTCCCCTTACATGAAAGATCACATTACATTCAACCCTGGTCAAGGTTCACAACATTGACCCCACTTTGAGCAAAAAAAAAAAAAAACCTTACTGGCTCCAAGAAGACTTAGACCACATTCATAACATTCTCTTCCTAAAAAGAGAGCGGCCGTATTCCGTTCTTCTGGATGGCCAAGAAGCCAACACTGGTGCTTATGCCACCATTCATGGGTTGGCCTAATAACGGTAGCTATGATTCTAGAGCTGGAGGCTGCCTTACTTCTGCCCTCAAGGGCTAGGTGCCATTCACATGTCTTGATTGAAGGCTTCGTAGAAGACCACAATTCAGCTCTCTCAACCACCCTACTTTCCGGTGGCACAATGCACCTCCGTGTCAGGATGGCCGAGCGGTCTAAGGCGCTGCGTTCAGGTCGCAGTCTCCCCTGGAGGCGTGGGTTCAAATCCCACTTCTGACAGCGTTTGCATGGTTTTTTCACGGTTCCCCTACCTGCTAGTCTTTCACAGCCAAGAACGTTTTTTTTTTTTTTTTTTTAACACATTTACACAACAGAGCACTGTGGCTCTATAGCTCAGGGGTTAGAGCACTGGTCTTGTAAACCAGGGGTCGTGAGTTCAAATCTCTCTAGGGCCTAAGCGTTATTTCATGCGCTGTATCTTTCTTTCCTGACAACCTATTTTCTTTCAACAGCTGTCTTATCAAAAACCGCCACTGCCTCTAGGTCAACTCCCCTTACATGAAAGATCACATTACATTCAACCCTGGTCAAGGTTCACAACATTGACCCCACTTTGAGCAAAAAAAAAAAAAAAACCTTACTGGCTCCAAGAAGACTTAGACCACATTCATAACATTCTCTTCCTAAAAAGAGAGCGGCCGTATTCCGTTCTTCTGGATGGCCAAGAAGCCAACACTGGTGCTTATGCCACCATTCATGGGTTGGCCTAATAACGGTAGCTATGATTCTAGAGCTGGAGGCTGCCTTACTTCTGCCCTCAAGGGCTAGGTGCCATTCACATGTCTTGATTGAAGGCTTCGTAGAAGACCACAATTCAGCTCTCTCAACCACCCTACTTTCCGGTGGCACAATGCACCTCCGTGTCAGGATGGCCGAGCGGTCTAAGGCGCTGCGTTCAGGTCGCAGTCTCCCCTGGAGGCGTGGATTCAAATCCCACTTCTGACAGCGTTTGCATGGTTTTTTCACGGTTCCCCTACCTGCTAGTCTTTCACAGCCAAGAACGTTTGTTTTTTTTTTTTTTAACACATTTACACAACAGAGCACTGTGGCTCTATAGCTCAGGGGTTAGAGCACTGGTCTTGTAAACCAGGGGTCGTGAGTTCAAATCTCACTAGGGCCTAAGCGTTATTTCATGTGCTGTATCTTTCTTTCCTGACAACCTATTTTCTTTCACCAGCTGTCTTATCAAAAACCGCCACTGCCTCTAGGTCAACTCCCCTTACATGAAAGATCACATTACATTCAACCCTGGTCAAGGTTCACAACATTGACCCCACTTTGAGCAAAAAAAAAAAAAAAAACCTTACTGGCTCCAAGAAGACTTAGACCACATTCATAACATTCTCTTCCTAAAAAGAGAGCGGCCGTATTCCGTTCTTCTGGATGGCCAAGAAGCCAACACTGGTGCTTATGCCACCATTCATGGGTTGGCCTAATAACGGTAGCTATGATTCTAGAGCTGGAGGCTGCCTTACTTCTGCCCTCAAGGGCTAGGTGCCATTCACATGTCTTGATTGAAGGCTTCGTAGAAGACCACAATTCAGCTCTCTCAACCACCCTACTTTCCGGTGGCACAATGCACCTCCGTGTTAGGATGGCCGAGCGGTCTAAGGCGCTGCGTTCAGGTCGCAGTCTCCCCTGGAGGCGTGGGTTCAAATCCCACTTCTGACAGCATTTGCATGGTTTTTTCACGGTTCCCCTACCTGCTAGTCTTTCACAGCCAAGAACGTTTTTTTTTTTTTTTTTTTTTTAAACGCATTTACACAACAGAGCACTGTGGCTCTAGAGCTCAGGGGTTAGAGCACTGGTCTTGTAAACCAGGGGTCGTGAGTTCAAATCTCACTAGGGCCTAAGTGTTATTTCATGCGCTGTATCTTTCTTTCCTGACAACCTATTTTCTTTCACCAGCTGTCTTATCAAAAACCGCCACTGCCTCTAGGTCAACTCCCCTTACATGAAAGATCACATTACATTCAACCCTGGTCAAGGTTCACAACATTGACCCCACTTTGAGCAAAAAAAAAAAAACAAATCCTTACTGGCTCCAAGAAGACTTAGACCACATTCATAACATTCTCTTCCTAAAAAGAGAGCGGCGGTATTCCGTTCTTCTGGATGACCAAGAAGCCAACACTGGTGCTTATGCCACCATTCATGGGTTGGCCTAATAACGGTAGCTATGATTCTAGAGCTGGAGGCTGCCTTACTTCTGCCCTCAAGGGCTAGGTGCCATTCACATGTCTTGATTGAAGGCTTCGTAGAAGACCACAATTCAGCTCTCTCAACCACCCTACTTTCCGGTGGCACAATGCACCTCCGTGTCAGGATGGCCGAGCGGTCTAAGGCGCTGCGTTCAGGTCGCAGTCTCCCCTGGAGGTGTGGGTTCAAATCCCACTTCTGACAGCGTTTGCATGGTTTTTTCACGGTTCCCCTACCTGCTAGTCTTTCACAGCCAAGAACGTTTTTTTTTTTTTTTTTTTAACACATTTACACAACAAAGCACTGTGGCTCTATAGCTCAGGGGTTAGAGCACTGGTCTTGTAAACCAGGGGTCGTGAGTTCAAATCTCACTAGGGCCTAAGCGTTATTTCATGCGCTGTATCTTTCTTTCCTGACAACCTATTTTCTTTCACCAGCTGTCTTATCAAAAACCGCCACTGCCTCTAGGTCAACTCCCCTTACATGAAAGATCACATTACATTCAACCCTGGTCAAGGTTCACAACATTGACCCCACTTTGAGCAAAAAAAAAAAAAAACCTTACTGGCTCCAAGAAGACTTAGACCACATTCATAACATTCTCTTCCTAAAAAGAGAGCGGCCGTATTCCGTTCTTCTGGATGGCCAAGAAGCCAACACTGGTGCTTATGCCACCATTCATGGGTTGGCCTAATAACGGTAGCTATGATTCTAGAGCTGGAGGCTGCCTTACTTCTGCCCTCAAGGGCTAGGTGCCATTCACATGTCTTGATTGAAGGCTTCGTAGAAGACCACAATTCAGCTCTCTCAACCACCCTACTTTCCGGTGGCACAATGCACCTCCGTGTCAGGATGGCCGAGCGGTCTAAGGCGCTGCGTTCAGGTCGCAGTCTCCCCTGGAGGCGTGGGTTCAAATCCCACTTCTGACAGCGTTTGCATGGTTTTTTCACGGTTCCCCTACCTGCTAGTCTTTCACAGCCAAGAACGTTTTTTTTTTTTTTTTTTTAACACATTTACACAACAGAGCACTGTGGCTCTATAGCTCAGGGGTTAGAGCACTGGTCTTGTAAACCAGGGGTCGTGAGTTCAAATCTCTCTAGGGCCTAAGCGTTATTTCATGCGCTGTATCTTTCTTTCCTGACAACCTATTTTCTTTCAACAGCTGTCTTATCAAAAACCGCCACTGCCTCTAGGTCAACTCCCCTTACATGAAAGATCACATTACATTCAACCCTGGTCAAGGTTCACAACATTGACCCCACTTTGAGCAAAAAAAAAAAAAAAACCTTACTGGCTCCAAGAAGACTTAGACCACATTCATAACATTCTCTTCCTAAAAAGAGAGCGGCCGTATTCCGTTCTTCTGGATGGCCAAGAAGCCAACACTGGTGCTTATGCCACCATTCATGGGTTGGCCTAATAACGGTAGCTATGATTCTAGAGCTGGAGGCTGCCTTACTTCTGCCCTCAAGGGCTAGGTGCCATTCACATGTCTTGATTGAAGGCTTTGTAGAAGACCACAATTCAGCTCTCTCAACCACCCTACTTTCCGGTGGCACAATGCACCTCCGTGTCAGGATGGCCGAGCGGTCTAAGGCGCTGCGTTCAGGTCGCAGTCTCCCCTGGAGGCGTGGGTTCAAATCCCACTTCTGACAGCGTTTGCATGGTTTTTTCACGGTTCCCCTACCTGCTAGTCTTTCACAGCCAAGAACGTTTTTTTTTTTTTTTTTTTTAACACATTTACACAACAGAGCACTGTGGCTCTAGAGCTCAGGGGTTAGAGCACTGGTCTTGTAAACCAGGGGTCGTGAGTTCAAATCTCACTAGGGCCTAAGCGTTATTTCATGCGCTGTATCTTTCTTTCCTGACAACCTATTTTCTTTCACCAGCTGTCTTATCAAAAACCGCCACTGCCTCTAGGTCAACTCCCCTTACATGAAAGATCACATTACATTCAACCCTGGTCAAGGTTCACAACATTGACCCCACTTTGAGCAAAAAAAAAAAAAAACCTTACTGGCTCCAAGAAGACTTAGACCACATTCATAACATTCTCTTCCTAAAAAGAGAGCGGCCGTATTCCGTTCTTCTGGATGGCCAAGAAGCCAACACTGGTGCTTATGCCACCATTCATGGGTTGGCCTAATAACGGTAGCTATGATTCTAGAGCTGGAGGCTGCCTTACTTCTGCCCTCAAGGGCTAGGTGCCATTCACATGTCTTGATTGAAGGCTTCGTAGAAGACCACAATTCAGCTCTCTCAACCACCCTACTTTCCGGTGGCACAATGCACCTCCGTGTCAGGATGGCCGAGCGGTCTAAGGCGCTGCGTTCAGGTCGCAGTCTCCCCTGGAGGCGTGGGTTCAAATCCCACTTCTGACAGCGTTTGCATGGTTTTTTCACGGTTCCCCTACCTGCTAGTCTTTCACAGCCAAGAACGTTTTTTTTTTTTTTTTTTTAACACATTTACACAACAGAGCACTGTGGCTCTATAGCTCAGGGGTTAGAGCACTGGTCTTGTAAACCAGGGGTCGTGAGTTCAAATCTCTCTAGGGCCTAAGCGTTATTTCATGCGCTGTATCTTTCTTTCCTGACAACCTATTTTCTTTCAACAGCTGTCTTATCAAAAACCGCCACTGCCTCTAGGTCAACTCCCCTTACATGAAAGATCACATTACATTCAACCCTGGTCAAGGTTCACAACATTGACCCCACTTTGAGCAAAAAAAAAAAAAAAACCTTACTGGCTCCAAGAAGACTTAGACCACATTCATAACATTCTCTTCCTAAAAAGAGAGCGGCCGTATTCCGTTCTTCTGGATGGCCAAGAAGCCAACACTGGTGCTTATGCCACCATTCATGGGTTGGCCTAATAACGGTAGCTATGATTCTAGAGCTGGAGGCTGCCTTACTTCTGCCCTCAAGGGCTAGGTGCCATTCACATGTCTTGATTGAAGGCTTTGTAGAAGACCACAATTCAGCTCTCTCAACCACCCTACTTTCCGGTGGCACAATGCACCTCCGTGTCAGGATGGCCGAGCGGTCTAAGGCGCTGCGTTCAGGTCGCAGTCTCCCCTGGAGGCGTGGGTTCAAATCCCACTTCTGACAGCGTTTGCATGGTTTTTTCACGGTTCCCCTACCTGCTAGTCTTTCACAGCCAAGAACGTTTTTTTTTTTTTTTTTTTTAACACATTTACACAACAGAGCACTGTGGCTCTAGAGCTCAGGGGTTAGAGCACTGGTCTTGTAAACCAGGGGTCGTGAGTTCAAATCTCACTAGGGCCTAAGCGTTATTTCATGCGCTGTATCTTTCTTTCCTGACAACCTATTTTCTTTCACCAGCTGTCTTATCAAAAACCGCCACTGCCTCTAGGTCAACTCCCCTTACATGAAAGATCACATTACATTCAACCCTGGTCAAGGTTCACAACATTGACCCCACTTTGAGCAAAAAAAAAAAAAAAACCTTACTGGCTCCAAGAAGACTTAGACCACATTCATAACATTCTCTTCCTAAAAAGAGAGCGGCCGCATTCCGTTCTTCTGGATGGCCAAGAAGCCAACACTGGTGCTTATGCCACCATTCATGGGTTGGCCTAATAACGGTAGCTATGATTCTAGAGCTGGAGGCTGCCTTACTTCTGCCCTCAAGGGCTAGGTGCCATTCACATGTCTTGATTGAAGGCTTCGTAGAAGACCACAATTCAGCTCTCTCAACCACCCTACTTTCCGGTTGCACAATGCACCTCCGTGTCAGGATGGCCGAGCGGTCTAAGGCGCTGCGTTCAGGTCGCAGTCTCCTATGGAGGCGTGGGTTCAAATCCCACTTCTGACAGCGTTTGCATGGTTTTTTCACGGTTCCCCTACCTGCTAGTCTTTCACAGCCAAGAACGTTTTTTTTTTTTTTTTTTTTTAACACATTTACACAACAGAGCACTGTGGCTCTATAGCTCAGGGGTTAGAGCACTGGTCTTGTAAACCAGGGGTCGTGAGTTCAAATCTCACTAGGGCCTAAGCGTTATTTCATGTGCTGTATCTTTCTTTCCTGACAACCTATTTTCTTTCACCAGCTGTCTTATCAAAAACCGCCACTGCCTCTAGGTCAACTCCCCTTACATGAAAGATCACATTACATTCAACCCTGGTCAAGGTTCACAACATTGACCCCACTTTGAGCAAAAAAAAAAAAAAAAACCTTACTGGCTCCAAGAAGACTTAGACCACATTCATAACATTCTCTTCCTAAAAAGAGAGCGGCCGTATTCCGTTCTTCTGGATGGCCAAGAAGCCAACACTGGTGCTTATGCCACCATTCATGGGTTGGCCTAATAACGGTAGCTATGATTCTAGAGCTGGAGGCTGCCTTACTTCTGCCCTCAAGGGCTAGGTGCCATTCACATGTCTTGATTGAAGGCTTCGTAGAAGACCACAATTCAGCTCTCTCAACCACCCTACTTTCCGGTGGCACAATGCACCTCCGTGTTAGGATGGCCGAGCGGTCTAAGGCGCTGCGTTCAGGTCGCAGTCTCCCCTGGAGGCGTGGGTTCAAATCCCACTTCTGACAGCGTTTGCATGGTTTTTTCACGGTTCCCCTACCTGCTAGTCTTTCACAGCCAAGAACGTTTTTTTTTTTTTTTTTTTTAACACATTTACACAACAGAGCACTGTGGCTCTATAGCTCAGGGGTTAGAGCACTGGTCTTGTAAACCAGGAGTCGTGAGTTCAAATCTCACTAGGGCCTAAGCGTTATTTCATGCGCTGTATCTTTCTTTCCTGACAACCTATTTTCTTTCACCAGCTGTCTTATCAAAAACCGCCACTGCCTCTAGGTCAATTTCCCTTACATGAAAGATCACATTACATTCAACCCTGGTCAAGGTTCACAACATTGACCCCACTTTGAGCAAAAAAAAAAAAAAACCTTACTGGCTCCAAGAAGACTTAGACCACATTCATAACATTCTCTTCCTAAAAAGAGAGCGGCCGTATTCCGTTCTTCTGGATGGCCAAGAAGCCAACACTGGTGCTTATGCCACCATTCATGGGTTGGCCTAATAACGGTAGCTATGATTCTAGAGCTGGAGGCTGCCTTACTTCTGCCCTCAAGGGCTAGGTGCCATTCACATGTCTTGATTGAAGGCTTCGTAGAAGACCACAATTCAGCTCTCTCAACCACCCTACTTTCCGGTGGCACAATGCACCTCCGTGTCAGGATGGCCGAGCGGTCTAAGGCGCTGTGTTCAGGTCGCAGTCTTCCCTGGAGCCGTGGGTTCAAATCCCACTTCTGACAGCGTTTGCATGGTTTTTTCACGGTTCCCCTACCTGCTAGTCTTTCACAGCCAAGAACTTTTTTTTTTTTTTTTTTTTTTAACACATTTACACAACAGAGCACTGTGGCTCTATAGCTCAGGGGTTAGAGCACTGGTCTTGTAAACCAGGGGTCGTGAGTTCAAATCTCACTAGGGCCTAAGCGTTATTTCATGCGCTGTATCTTTCTTTCCTGACAACCTATTTTCTTTCACCAGCTGTCTTATCAAAAACCGCCACTGCCTCTAGGTCAACTCCCCTTACATGAAAGATCACATTACATTCAACCCTGGTCAAGGTTCACAACATTGACCCCACTTTGAGCAAAAAAAAAAAAAAACCTTACTGGCTCCAAGTAGACTTAGACCACATTCATAACATTCTCTTCCTAAAAAGAGAGCGGCCGTATTCCGTTCTTCTGGATGGCCAAGAAGCCAACACTGGTGCTTATGCCACCATTCATGGGTTGGCCTAATAACGGTAGCTATGATTCTAGAGCTGGAGGCTGCCTTACTTCTGCCCTCAAGGGCTAGGTGCCATTCACATGTCTTGATTGAAGGCTTCGTAGAAGACCACAATTCAGCTCTCTCAACCACCCTACTTTCCGGTGGCACAATGCACCTCCGTGTCAGGATGGCCGAGCGGTCTAAGGCGCTGCGTTCAGGTCGCAGTCTCCCCTGGAGGCGTGGGTTCAAATCCCACTTCTGACAGCGTTTGCATGGTTTTTTCACGGTTCCCCTACCTGCTAGTCTTTCACAGCCAAGAACGTTTTTTTTTTTTTTTTTTTTTTAACACATTTACACAACAGAGCACTGTGGCTCTATAGCTCAGGGGTTAGAGCACTGGTCTTGTAAACCAGGGGTCGTGAGTTTAAATCTCACTAGGGCCTAAGCGTTATTTCATGTGCTGTATCTTTCTTTCCTGACAACCTATTTTCTTTCACCAGCTGTCTTATCAAAAACCGCCACTGCCTCTAGGTCAACTCCCCTTACATGAAAGATCACATTACATTCAACCCTGGTCAAGGTTCACAACATTGACCCCACTTTGAGCAAAAAAAAAAAAAAAAACCTTACTGGCTCCAAGAAGACTTAGACCACATTCATAACATTCTCTTCCTAAAAAGAGAGCGGCCGTATTCCGTTCTTCTGGATGGCCAAGAAGCCAACACTGGTGCTTATGCCACCATTCATGGGTTGGCCTAATAACGGTAGCTATGATTCTAGAGCTGGAGGCTGCCTTACTTCTGCCCTCAAGGGCTAGGTGCCATTCACATGTCTTGATTGAAGGCTTTGTAGAAGACCACAATTCAGCTCTCTCAACCACCCTACTTTCCGGTGGCACAATGCACCTCCGTGTCAGGATGGCCGAGCGGTCTAAGGCGCTGCGTTCAGGTCGCAGTCTCCCCTGGAGGCGTGGGTTCAAATCCCACTTCTGACAGCGTTTGCATGGTTTTTTCACGGTTCCCCTACCTGCTAGTCTTTCACAGCCAAGAACGTTTTTTTTTTTTTTTTTTTTTAACACATTTACACAACAGAGCACTGTGGCTCTATAGCTCAGGGGTTAGAGCACTGGTCTTGTAAACCAGGGGTCGTGAGTTTAAATCTCACTAGGGCCTAAGCGTTATTTCATGTGCTGTATCTTTCTTTCCTGACAACCTATTTTCTTTCACCAGCTGTCTTATCAAAAACCGCCACTGCCTCTAGGTCAACTCCCCTTACATGAAAGATCACATTACATTCAACCCTGGTCAAGGTTCACAACATTGACCCCACTTTGAGCAAAAAAAAAAAAAAAAACCTTACTGGCTCCAAGAAGACTTAGACCACATTCATAACATTCTCTTCCTAAAAAGAGAGCGGCCGTATTCCGTTCTTCTGGATGGCCAAGAAGCCAACACTGGTGCTTATGCCACCATTCATGGGTTGGCCTAATAACGGTAGCTATGATTCTAGAGCTGGAGGCTGCCTTACTTCTGCCCTCAAGGGCTAGGTGCCATTCACATGTCTTGATTGAAGGCTTTGTAGAAGACCACAATTCAGCTCTCTCAACCACCCTACTTTCCGGTGGCACAATGCACCTCCGTGTCAGGATGGCCGAGCGGTCTAAGGCGCTGCGTTCAGGTCGCAGTCTCCCCTGGAGGCGTGGGTTCAAATCCCACTTCTGACAGCGTTTGCATGGTTTTTTCACGGTTCCCCTACCTGCTAGTCTTTCACAGCCAAGAACGTTTTTTTTTTTTTTTTTTAACACATTTACACAACAGAGCACTGTGGCTCTAGAGCTCAGGGGTTAGAGCACTGGTCTTGTAAACCAGGGGTCGTGAGTTCAAATCTCACTAGGGCCTAAGCGTTATTTCATGCGCTGTATCTTTCTTTCCTGACAACCTATTTTCTTTCACCAGCTGTCTTATCAAAAACCGCCACTGCCTCTAGGTCAACTCCCCTTACATGAAAGATCACATTACATTCAACCCTGGTCAAGGTTCACAACATTGACCCCACTTTGAGCAAAAAAAAACAAAAAACCTTACTGGCTCCAAGAAGACTTAGACCACATTCATAACATTCTCTTCCTAAAAAGAGAGCGGCCGTATTCCGTTCTTCTGGATGGCCAAGAAGCCAACACTGGTGCTTATGCCACCATTCATGGGTTGGCCTAATAACGGTAGCTATGATTCTAGAGCTGGAGGCTGCCTTACTTCTGCCCTCAAGGGCTAGGTGCCATTCACATGTCTTGATTGAAGGCTTCGTAGAAGACCACAATTCAGCTCTCTCAACCACCCTACTTTCCGGTTGCACAATGCACCTCCGTGTCAGGATGGCCGAGCGGTCTAAGGCGCTGCGTTCAGGTCGCAGTCTCCCCTGGAGGCGTGGGTTCAAATCCCACTTCTGACAGCGTTTGCATGGTTTTTTCACGGTTCCCCTACCTGCTAGTCTTTCACAGCCAAGAACGTTTTTTTTTTTTTTTTTTTAACACATTTACACAACAGAGCACTGTGGCTCTATAGCTCAGGGGTTAGAGCACTGGTCTTGTAAACCAGGGGTTGTGAGTTCAAATCTCACTAGGGCCTAAGCGTTATTTCATGTGCTGTATCTTTCTTTCCTGACAACCTATTTTCTTTCACCAGCTGTCTTATCAAAAACCGCCACTGCCTCTAGGTCAACTCCCCTTACATGAAAGATCACATTACATTCAACCCTGGTCAAGGTTCACAACATTGACCCCACTTTGAGCAAAAAAAAAAAAAAAAACCTTACTGGCTCCAAGAAGACTTAGACCACATTCATAACATTCTCTTCCTAAAAAGAGAGCGGCCGTATTCCGTTCTTCTGGATGGCCAAGAAGCCAACACTGGTGCTTATGCCACCATTCATGGGTTGGCCTAATAACGGTAGCTATGATTCTAGAGCTGGAGGCTGCCTTACTTCTGCCCTCAAGGGCTAGGTGCCATTCACATGTCTTGATTGAAGGCTTCGTAGAAGACCACAATTCAGCTCTCTCAACCACCCTACTTTCCGGTGGCACAATGCACCTCCGTGTTAGGATGGCCGAGCGGTCTAAGGCGCTGCGTTCAGGTCGCAGTCTCCCCTGGAGGCGTGGGTTCAAATCCCACTTCTGACAGCATTTGCATGGTTTTTTCACGGTTCCCCTACCTGCTAGTCTTTCACAGCCAAGAACGTTTTTTTTTTTTTTTTTTTTTTAAACGCATTTACACAACAGAGCACTGTGGCTCTAGAGCTCAGGGGTTAGAGCACTGGTCTTGTAAACCAGGGGTCGTGAGTTCAAATCTCACTAGGGCCTAAGTGTTATTTCATGCGCTGTATCTTTCTTTCCTGACAACCTATTTTCTTTCACCAGCTGTCTTATCAAAAACCGCCACTGCCTCTAGGTCAACTCCCCTTACATGAAAGATCACATTACATTCAACCCTGGTCAAGGTTCACAACATTGACCCCACTTTGAGCAAAAAAAAAAAAACAAATCCTTACTGGCTCCAAGAAGACTTAGACCACATTCATAACATTCTCTTCCTAAAAAGAGAGCGGCCGTATTCCGTTCTTCTGGATGACCAAGAAGCCAACACTGGTGCTTATGCCACCATTCATGGGTTGGCCTAATAACGGTAGCTATGATTCTAGAGCTGGAGGCTGCCTTACTTCTGCCCTCAAGGGCTAGGTGCCATTCACATGTCTTGATTGAAGGCTTCGTAGAAGACCACAATTCAGCTCTCTCAACCACCCTACTTTCCGGTGGCACAATGCACCTCCGTGTCAGGATGGCCGAGCGGTCTAAGGCGCTGCGTTCAGGTTGCAGTCTCCCCTGGAGGTGTGGGTTCAAATCCCACTTCTGACAGCGTTTGCATGGTTTTTTCACGGTTCCCCTACCTGCTAGTCTTTCACAGCCAAGAACGTTTTTTTTTTATTTTTTTTAACACATTTACACAGCAAAGCACTGTGGCTCTATAGCTCAGGGGTTAGAGCACTGGTCTTGTAAACCAGGGGTCGTGAGTTCAAATCTCACTAGGGCCTAAGCGTTATTTCATGCGCTGTATCTTTCTTTCCTGACAACCTATTTTCTTTCACCAGCTGTCTTATCAAAAACCGCCACTGCCTCTAGGTCAACTCCCCTTACATGAAAGATCACATTACATTCAACCCTGGTCAAGGTTCACAACATTGACCCCACTTTGAGCAAAAAAAAAAAAAAACCTTACTGGCTCCAAGAAGACTTAGACCACATTCATAACATTCTCTTCCTAAAAAGAGAGCGGCCGTATTCCGTTCTTCTGGATGGCCAAGAAGCCAACACTGGTGCTTATGCCACCATTCATGGGTTGGCCTAATAACGGTAGCTATGATTCTAGAGCTGGAGGCTGCCTTACTTCTGCCCTCAAGGGCTAGGTGCCATTCACATGTCTTGATTGAAGGCTTCGTAGAAGACCACAATTCAGCTCTCTCAACCACCCTACTTTCCGGTGGCACAATGCACCTCCGTGTCAGGATGGCCGAGCGGTCTAAGGCGCTGCGTTCAGGTCGCAGTCTCCCCTGGAGGCGTGGGTTCAAATCCCACTTCTGACAGCGTTTGCATGGTTTTTTCACGGTTCCCCTACCTGCTAGTCTTTCACAGCCAAGAACGTTTTTTTTTTTTTTTTTTTTAACACATTTACACAACAGAGCACTGTGGCTCTATAGCTCAGGGGTTAGAGCACTGGTCTTGTAAACCAGGGGTCGTGAGTTCAAATCTCTCTAGGGCCTAAGCGTTATTTCATGCGCTGTATCTTTCTTTCCTGACAACCTATTTTCTTTCAACAGCTGTCTTATCAAAAACCGCCACTGCCTCTAGGTCAACTCCCCTTACATGAAAGATCACATTACATTCAACCCTGGTCAAGGTTCACAACATTGACCCCACTTTGAGCAAAAAAAAAAAAAAAACCTTACTGGCTCCAAGAAGACTTAGACCACATTCATAACATTCTCTTCCTAAAAAGAGAGCGGCCGTATTCCGTTCTTCTGGATGGCCAAGAAGCCAACACTGGTGCTTATGCCACCATTCATGGGTTGGCCTAATAACGGTAGCTATGATTCTAGAGCTGGAGGCTGCCTTACTTCTGCCCTCAAGGGCTAGGTGCCATTCACATGTCTTGATTGAAGGCTTCGTAGAAGACCACAATTCAGCTCTCTCAACCACCCTACTTTCCGGTGGCACAATGCACCTCCGTGTCAGGATGGCCGAGCGGTCTAAGGCGCTGCGTTCAGGTCGCAGTCTCCCCTGGAGGCGTGGATTCAAATCCCACTTCTGACAGCGTTTGCATGGTTTTTTCACGGTTCCCCTACCTGCTAGTCTTTCACAGCCAAGAACGTTTGTTTTTTTTTTTTTAACACATTTACACAACAGAGCACTGTGGCTCTATAGCTCAGGGGTTAGAGCACTGGTCTTGTAAACCAGGGGTCGTGAGTTCAAATCTCACTAGGGCCTAAGCGTTATTTCATGTGCTGTATCTTTCTTTCCTGACAACCTATTTTCTTTCACCAGCTGTCTTATAAAAAACCGCCACTGCCTCTAGGTCAACTCCCCTTACATGAAAGATCACATTACATTCAACCCTGGTCAAGGTTCACAACATTGACCCCACTTTGAGCAAAAAAAAAAAAAAAAACCTTACTGGCTCCAAGAAGACTTAGACCACATTCATAACATTCTCTTCCTAAAAAGAGAGCGGCCGTATTCCGTTCTTCTGGATGGCCAAGAAGCCAACACTGGTGCTTATGCCACCATTCATGGGTTGGCCTAATAACGGTAGCTATGATTCTAGAGCTGGAGGCTGCCTTACTTCTGCCCTCAAGGGCTAGGTGCCATTCACATGTCTTGATTGAAGGCTTCGTAGAAGACCACAATTCAGCTCTCTCAACCACCCTACTTTCCGGTGGCACAATGCACCTCCGTGTTAGGATGGCCGAGCGGTCTAAGGCGCTGCGTTCAGGTCGCAGTCTCCCCTGGAGGCGTGGGTTCAAATCCCACTTCTGACAGCATTTGCATGGTTTTTTCACGGTTCCCCTACCTGCTAGTCTTTCACAGCCAAGAACGTTTTTTTTTTTTTTTTTTTTTTAAACGCATTTACACAACAGAGCACTGTGGCTCTAGAGCTCAGGGGTTAGAGCACTGGTCTTGTAAACCAGGGGTCGTGAGTTCAAATCTCACTAGGGCCTAAGTGTTATTTCATGCGCTGTATCTTTCTTTCCTGACAACCTATTTTCTTTCACCAGCTGTCTTATCAAAAACCGCCACTGCCTCTAGGTCAACTCCCCTTACATGAAAGATCACATTACATTCAACCCTGGTCAAGGTTCACAACATTGACCCCACTTTGAGCAAAAAAAAAAAAACAAATCCTTACTGGCTCCAAGAAGACTTAGACCACATTCATAACATTCTCTTCCTAAAAAGAGAGCGGCCGTATTCCGTTCTTCTGGATGACCAAGAAGCCAACACTGGTGCTTATGCCACCATTCATGGGTTGGCCTAATAACGGTAGCTATGATTCTAGAGCTGGAGGCTGCCTTACTTCTGCCCTCAAGGGCTAGGTGCCATTCACATGTCTTGATTGAAGGCTTCGTAGAAGACCACAATTCAGCTCTCTCAACCACCCTACTTTCCGGTGGCACAATGCACCTCCGTGTCAGGATGGCCGAGCGGTCTAAGGCGCTGCGTTCAGGTCGCAGTCTCCCCTGGAGGTGTGGGTTCAAATCCCACTTCTGACAGCGTTTGCATGGTTTTTTCACGGTTCCCCTACCTGCTAGTCTTTCACAGCCAAGAACGTTTTTTTTTTTTTTTTTTTAACACATTTACACAACAAAGCACTGTGGCTCTATAGCTCAGGGGTTAGAGCACTGGTCTTGTAAACCAGGGGTCGTGAGTTCAAATCTCACTAGGGCCTAAGCGTTATTTCATGCGCTGTATCTTTCTTTCCTGACAACCTATTTTCTTTCACCAGCTGTCTTATCAAAAACCGCCACTGCCTCTAGGTCAACTCCCCTTACATGAAAGATCACATTACATTCAACCCTGGTCAAGGTTCACAACATTGACCCCACTTTGAGCAAAAAAAAAAAAAAACCTTACTGGCTCCAAGAAGACTTAGACCACATTCATAACATTCTCTTCCTAAAAAGAGAGCGGCCGTATTCCGTTCTTCTGGATGGCCAAGAAGCCAACACTGGTGCTTATGCCACCATTCATGGGTTGGCCTAATAACGGTAGCTATGATTCTAGAGCTGGAGGCTGCCTTACTTCTGCCCTCAAGGGCTAGGTGCCATTCACATGTCTTGATTGAAGGCTTCGTAGAAGACCACAATTCAGCTCTCTCAACCACCCTACTTTCCGGTGGCACAATGCACCTCCGTGTCAGGATGGCCGAGCGGTCTAAGGCGCTGCGTTCAGGTCGCAGTCTCCCCTGGAGGCGTGGGTTCAAATCCCACTTCTGACAGCGTTTGCATGGTTTTTTCACGGTTCCCCTACCTGCTAGTCTTTCACAGCCAAGAACGTTTTTTTTTTTTTTTTTTTTTAACACATTTACACAACAGAGCACTGTGGCTCTATAGCTCAGGGGTTAGAGCACTGGTCTTGTAAACCAGGGGTCGTGAGTTCAAATCTCTCTAGGGCCTAAGCGTTATTTCATGCGCTGTATCTTTCTTTCCTGACAACCTATTTTCTTTCAACAGCTGTCTTATCAAAAACCGCCACTGCCTCTAGGTCAACTCCCCTTACATGAAAGATCACATTACATTCAACCCTGGTCAAGGTTCACAACATTGACCCCACTTTGAGCAAAAAAAAAAAAAAAACCTTACTGGCTCCAAGAAGACTTAGACCACATTCATAACATTCTCTTCCTAAAAAGAGAGCGGCCGTATTCCGTTCTTCTGGATGGCCAAGAAGCCAACACTGGTGCTTATGCCACCATTCATGGGTTGGCCTAATAACGGTAGCTATGATTCTAGAGCTGGAGGCTGCCTTACTTCTGCCCTCAAGGGCTAGGTGCCATTCACATGTCTTGATTGAAGGCTTTGTAGAAGACCACAATTCAGCTCTCTCAACCACCCTACTTTCCGGTGGCACAATGCACCTCCGTGTCAGGATGGCCGAGCGGTCTAAGGCGCTGCGTTCAGGTCGCAGTCTCCCCTGGAGGCGTGGGTTCAAATCCCACTTCTGACAGCGTTTGCATGGTTTTTTCACGGTTCCCCTACCTGCTAGTCTTTCACAGCCAAGAACGTTTTTTTTTTTTTTTTTTTTTAACACATTTACACAACAGAGCACTGTGGCTCTAGAGCTCAGGGGTTAGAGCACTGGTCTTGTAAACCAGGGGTCGTGAGTTCAAATCTCACTAGGGCCTAAGCGTTATTTCATGCGCTGTATCTTTCTTTCCTGACAACCTATTTTCTTTCACCAGCTGTCTTATCAAAAACCGCCACTGCCTCTAGGTCAACTCCCCTTACATGAAAGATCACATTACATTCAACCCTGGTCAAGGTTCACAACATTGACCCCACTTTGAGCAAAAAAAAAAAAAAAACCTTACTGGCTCCAAGAAGACTTAGACCACATTCATAACATTCTCTTCCTAAAAAGAGAGCGGCCGTATTCCGTTCTTCTGGATGGCCAAGAAGCCAACACTGGTGCTTATGCCACCATTCATGGGTTGGCCTAATAACGGTAGCTATGATTCTAGAGCTGGAGGCTGCCTTACTTCTGCCCTCAAGGGCTAGGTGCCATTCACATGTCTTGATTGAAGGCTTCGTAGAAGACCACAATTCAGCTCTCTCAACCACCCTACTTTCCGGTTGCACAATGCACCTCCGTGTCAGGATGGCCGAGCGGTCTAAGGCGCTGCGTTCAGGTCGCAGTCTCCTATGGAGGCGTGGGTTCAAATCCCACTTCTGACAGCGTTTGCATGGTTTTTTCACGGTTCCCCTACCTGCTAGTCTTTCACAGCCAAGAACGTTTTTTTTTTTTTTTTTTTTTAACACATTTACACAACAGAGCACTGTGGCTCTATAGCTCAGGGGTTAGAGCACTGGTCTTGTAAACCAGGGGTCGTGAGTTCAAATCTCACTAGGGCCTAAGCGTTATTTCATGTGCTGTATCTTTCTTTCCTGACAACCTATTTTCTTTCACCAGCTGTCTTATCAAAAACCGCCACTGCCTCTAGGTCAACTCCCCTTACATGAAAGATCACATTACATTCAACCCTGGTCAAGGTTCACAACATTGACCCCACTTTGAGCAAAAAAAAAAAAAAAAACCTTACTGGCTCCAAGAAGACTTAGACCACATTCATAACATTCTCTTCCTAAAAAGAGAGCGGCCGTATTCCGTTCTTCTGGATGGCCAAGAAGCCAACACTGGTGCTTATGCCACCATTCATGGGTTGGCCTAATAACGGTAGCTATGATTCTAGAGCTGGAGGCTGCCTTACTTCTGCCCTCAAGGGCTAGGTGCCATTCACATGTCTTGATTGAAGGCTTCGTAGAAGACCACAATTCAGCTCTCTCAACCACCCTACTTTCCGGTGGCACAATGCACCTCCGTGTTAGGATGGCCGAGCGGTCTAAGGCGCTGCGTTCAGGTCGCAGTCTCCCCTGGAGGCGTGGGTTCAAATCCCACTTCTGACAGCGTTTGCATGGTTTTTTCACGGTTCCCCTACCTGCTAGTCTTTCACAGCCAAGAACGTTTTTTTTTTTTTTTTTAACAAATTTACACAACAGAGCACTGTGGCTCTAGAGCTCAGGGGTTAGAGCACTGGTCTTGTAAACCAGGGGTCGTGAGTTCAAATCTCACTAGGGCCTAAGCGTTATTTCATGCGCTGTATCTTTCTTTCCTGACAACCTATTTTCTTTCACCAGCTGTCTTATCAAAAACCGCCACTGCCTCTAGGTCAACTCCCCTTACATGAAAGATCACATTACATTCAACCCTGGTCAAGGTTCACAACATTGACCCCACTTTGAGCAAAAAAAAAAAAAAAACCTTACTGGCTCCAAGAAGACTTAGACCACATTCATAACATTCTCTTCCTAAAAAGAGAGCGGCCGTATTCCGTTCTTCTGGATGGCCAAGAAGCCAACACTGGTGCTTATGCCACCATTCATGGGTTGGCCTAATAACGGTAGCTATGATTCTAGAGCTGGAGGCTGCCTTACTTCTGCCCTCAAGGGCTAGGTGCCATTCACATGTCTTGATTGAAGGCTTCGTAGAAGACCACAATTCAGCTCTCTCAACCACCCTACTTTCCGGTGGCACAATGCACCTCCGTGTCAGGATGGCCGAGCGGTCTAAGGCGCTGCGTTCAGGTCGCAGTCTCCCCTGGAGGCGTGGGTTCAAATCCCACTTCTGACAGCGTTTGCATGTTTTTTTCACGGTTCCCCTACCTGCTAGTCTTTCACAGCCAAGAACGTTTTTTTTTTTTTTTTTTAACACATTTACACAACAGAGCACTGTGGCTCTATAGCTCAGGGGTTAGAGCACTGGTCTTGTAAACCAGGGGTCGTGAGTTCAAATCTCACTAGGGCCTAAGCGTTATTTCATGCGCTGTATCTTTCTTTCCTGACAACCTATTTTCTTTCACCAGCTGTCTTATCAAAAACCGCCACTGCCTCTAGGTCAACTCCCCTTACATGAAAGATCACATTACATTCAACCCTGGTCAAGGTTCACAACATTGACCCCACTTTGAGCAAAAAAAAAAAAAAAAACCTTACTGGCTCCAAGAAGACTTAGACCACATTCATAACATTCTCTTCCTAAAAAGAGAGCGGCCGTATTCCGTTCTTCTGGATGGCCAAGAAGCCAACACTGGTGCTTATGCCACCATTCATGGGTTGGCCTAATAACGGTAGCTATGATTCTAGAGCTGGAGGCTGCCTTACTTCTGCCCTCAAGGGCTAGGTGCCATTCACATGTCTAAGCGGTCTAAGGCGCTGCGTTCAGGTCGCAGTCTCCCCTGGAGGCGTGGGTTCAAATCCCACTTCTGACAGCGTTTGCATGGTTTTTTCACGGTTCCCCTACCTGCTAGTCTTTCACAGCCAAGAACGTTTTTTTTTTTTTTTTTCAACACATTTACACAACAGCGCACTGTGGCTCTATAGCTCAGGGGTTAGAGCACTGGTCTTGTAAACCAGGGGTCGTGAGTTCAAATCTCACTAGGGCCTAAGCGTTATTTCATGTGCTGTATCTTTCTTTCCTGACAACCTATTTTCTTTCACCAGCTGTCTTATCAAAAACCGCCACTGCCTCTAGGTCAACTCCCCTTACATGAAAGATCACATTACATTCAACCCTGGTCAAGGTTCACAACATTGACCCCACTTTGAGCAAAAAAAAAAAAAAAACCTTACTGGCTCCAAGAAGACTTAGACCACATTCATAACATTCTCTTCCTAAAAAGAGAGCGGCCGTATTCCGTTCTTCTGGATGGCCAAGAAGCCAACACTGGTGCTTATGCCACCATTCATGGGTTGGCCTAATAACGGTAGCTATGATTCTAGAGCTGGAGGCTGCCTTACTTCTGCCCTCAAGGGCTAGGTGCCATTCACATGTCTTGATTGAAGGCTTCGTAGAAGACCACAATTCAGCTCTCTCAACCACCCTACTTTCCGGTGGCACAATGCACCTCCGTGTCAGGATGGCCGAGCGGTCTAAGGCGCTGCGTTCAGGTCGCAGTCTCCCCTGGAGGCGTGGGTTCAAATCCCACTTCTGACAGCGTTTGCATGGTTTTTTCACGGTTCCCCTACCTGCTAGTCTTTCACAGCCAAGAACGTTTTTTTTTTTTTTTTTAACACATTTACACAACAGAGCACTGTGGCTCTATAGCTCAGGGGTTAGAGCACTGGTCTTGTAAACCAGGGGTCGTGAGTTCAAATCTCACTAGGGCCTAAGTGTTATTTCATGCGCTGTATCTTTCTTTCCTGACAACCTATTTTCTTTCACCAGCTGTCTTATCAAAAACCGCCACTGCCTCTAGGTCAACTCCCCTTACATGAAAGATCACATTACATTCAACCCTGGTCAAGGTTCACAACATTGACCCCACTTTGAGCAAAAAAAAAAAAAAAACCTTACTGGCTCCAAGAAGACTTAGACCACATTCATAACATTCTCTTCCTAAAAAGAGAGCGGCCGTATTCCGTTCTTCTGGATGGCCAAGAAGCCAACACTGGTGCTTATGCCACCATTCATGGGTTGGCCTAATAACGGTAGCTATGATTCTAGAGCTGGAGGCTGCCTTACTTCTGCCCTCAAGGGCTAGGTGCCATTCACATGTCTTGATTGAAGGCTTCGTAGAAGACCACAATTCAGCTCTCTCAACCACCCTACTTTCCGGTGGCACAATGCACCTCTGTGTCAGGATGGCTGAGCGGTCTAAGGCGCTGCGTTTAGGTCGCAGTCTCCCCTGGAGGCGTGGGTTCAAATCCCACTTCTGACAGCGTTTGCATGGTTTTTTCACGGTTCCCCTACCTGCTAGTCTTTCACAGCCAAGAACGTTTTTTTTTTTTTTTTTTTTTTAACACATTTACACAACAGAGCACTGTGGCTCTATAGCTCAGGGGTTAGAGCACTGGTCTTGTAAACCAGGGGTCGTGAGTTCAAATCTCACTAGGGCCTAAGCGTTATTTCATGTGCTGTATCTTTCTTTCCTGACAACCTATTTTCTTTCACCAGCTGTCTTATCAAAAACCGCCACTGCCTCTAGGTCAACTCCCCTTACATGAAAGATCACATTACATTCAACCCTGGTCAAGGTTCACAACATTGACCCCACTTTGAGCAAAAAAAAAAAAAAAAAACCTTACTGGCTCCAAGAAGACTTAGACCACATTCATAACATTCTCTTCCTAAAAAGAGAGCGGCCGTATTCCGTTCTTCTGGATGGCCAAGAAGCCAACACTGGTGCTTATGCCACCATTCATGGGTTGGCCTAATAACGGTAGCTATGATTCTAGAGCTGGAGGCTGCCTTACTTCTGCCCTCAAGGGCTAGGTGCCATTCACATGTCTTGATTGAAGGCTTCGTAGAAGACCACAATTCAGCTCTCTCAACCACCCTACTTTCCGGTGGCACAATGCACCTCCGTGTTAGGATGGCCGAGCGGTCTAAGGCGCTGCGTTCAGGTCGCAGTCTCCCCTGGAGGCGTGGGTTCAAATCCCACTTCTGACAGCGTTTGCATGGTTTTTTCACGGTTCCCCTACCTGTTAGTCTTTCACAGCCAAGAACGTTTTTTTTTTTTTTTTTTTAACACATTTACACAACAGAGCACTGTGGCTCTAGAGCTCAGGGGTTAGAGCACTGGTCTTGTAAACCAGGGGTCGTGAGTTCAAATCTCACTAGGGCCTAAGCGTTATTTCATGCGCTGTATCTTTCTTTCCTGACAACCTATTTTCTTTCACCAGCTGTCTTATCAAAAACCGCCACTGCCTCTAGGTCAACTCCCCTTACATGAAAGATCACATTACATTCAACCCTGGTCAAGGTTCACAACATTGACCCCACTTTGAGCAAAAAAAAAAAAAAAACCTTACTGGCTCCAAGAAGACTTAGACCACATTCATAACATTCTCTTCCTAAAAAGAGAGCGGCCGTATTCCGTTCTTCTGGATGGCCAAGAAGCCAACACTGGTGCTTATGCCACCATTCATGGGTTGGCCTAATAACGGTAGCTATGATTCTAGAGCTGGAGGCTGCCTTACTTCTGCCCTCAAGGGCTAGGTGCCATTCACATGTCTTGATTGAAGGCTTCGTAGAAGACCACAATTCAGCTCTCTCAACCACCCTACTTTCCGGTGGCACAATGCACCTCCGTGTCAGGATGGCCGAGCGGTCTAAGGCGCTGCGTTCAGGTCGCAGTCTCCCCTGGAGGCGTGGGTTCAAATCCCACTTCTGACAGCGTTTGCATGTTTTTTTCACGGTTCCCCTACCTGCTAGTCTTTCACAGCCAAGAACGTTTTTTTTTTTTTTTTTAACACATTTACACAACAGAGCACTGTGGCTCTATAGCTCAGGGGTTAGAGCACTGGTCTTGTAAACCAGGGGTCGTGAGTTCAAATCTCACTAGGGCCTAAGCGTTATTTCATGCGCTGTATCTTTCTTTCCTGACAACCTATTTTCTTTCACCAGCTGTCTTATCAAAAACCGCCACTGCCTCTAGGTCAACTCCCCTTACATGAAAGATCACATTACATTCAACCCTGGTCAAGGTTCACAACATTGACCCCACTTTGAGCAAAAAAAAAAAAAAAAACCTTACTGGCTCCAAGAAGACTTAGACCACATTCATAACATTCTCTTCCTAAAAAGAGAGCGGCCGTATTCCGTTCTTCTGGATGGCCAAGAATCCAACACTGGTGCTTATGCCACCATTCATGGGTTGGCCTAATAACGGTAGCTATGATTCTAGAGCTGGAGGCTGCCTTACTTCTGCCCTCAAGGGCTAGGTGCCATTCACATGTCTAAGCGGTCTAAGGCGCTGCGTTCAGGTCGCAGTCTCCCCTGGAGGCGTGGGTTCAAATCCCACTTCTGACAGCGTTTGCATGGTTTTTTCACGGTTCCCCTACCTGCTAGTCTTTCACAGCCAAGAACGTTTTTTTTTTTTTTTTTTTTTTTAACACATTTACACAACAGAGCACTGTGGCTCTATAGCTCAGGGGTTAGAGCACTGGTCTTGTAAACCAGGGGTCGTGAGTTCAAATCTCACTAGGGCCTAAGCGTTATTTCATGCGCTGTATCTTTCTTTCCTGACAACCTATTTTCTTTCACCAGCTGTCTTATCAAAAACCGCCACTGCCTCTAGGTCAACTCCCCTTACATGAAAGATCACATTACATTCAACCCTGGTCAAGGTTCACAACATTGACCCCACTTTGAGCAAAAAAAAAAAAAAACCTTACTGGCTCCAAGAAGACTTAGACCACATTCATAACATTCTCTTCCTAAAAAGAGAGCGGCCGTATTCCGTTCTTCTGGATGGCCAAGAAGCCAACACTGGTGCTTATGCCACCATTCATGGGTTGGCCTAATAACGGTAGCTATGATTCTAGAGCTGGAGGCTGCCTTACTTCTGCCCTCAAGGGCTAGGTGCCATTCACATGTCTTGATTGAAGGCTTCGTAGAAGACCACAATTCAGCTCTCTCAACCACCCTACTTTCCGGTGGCACAATGCACCTCCGTGTCAGGATGGCCGAGCGGTCTAAGGCGCTGCGTTCAGGTCGCAGTCTTCCCTGGAGGCGTGGGTTCAAATCCCACTTCTGACAGCGTTTGCATGGTTTTTTCACGGTTCCCCTACCTGCTAGTCTTTCACAGCCAAGAACGTTTTTTTGTTGTTTTTTTTAACACATTTACACAACAGAGCACTGTGGCTCTATAGCTCAGGGGTTAGAGCACTGGTCTTGTAAACCAGGGGTCGTGAGTTCAAATCTCACTAGGGCCTAAGCGTTATTTCATGCGCTGTATCTTTCTTTCCTGAAAACCTATTTTCTTTCACCAGCTGTCTTATCAAAAACCGCCACTGCCTCTAGGTCAACTCCCCTTACATGAAAGATCACATTACATTCAACCCTGGTCAAGGTTCACAATATTGACCCCACTTTGAGCAAAAAAAAAAAAAAAAACCTTACTGGCTCCAAGAAGACTTAGACCACATTCATAACATTCTCTTCCTAAAAAGAGAGCGGCCGTATTCCGTTCTTCTGGATGGCCAAGAAGCCAACACTGGTGCTTATGCCACCATTCATGGGTTGGCCTAATAACGGTAGCTATGATTCTAGAGCTGGAGGCTGCCTTACTTCTGCCCTCAAGGGCTAGGTGCCATTCACATGTCTTGATTGAAGGCTTCGTAGAAGACCACAATTCAGCTCTCTCAACCACCCTACTTTCCGGTGGCACAATGCACCTCCGTGTCAGGATGGCTGAGCGGTCTAAGGCGCTGCGTTCAGGTCGCAGTCTCCCCTGGAGGCGTGGGTTCAAATCCCACTTCTGACAGCGTTTGCATGGTTTTTTCACGGTTCCCCTACCTGCTAGTCTTTCACAGCCAAGAACGTTTTTTTTTTTTTAACACATTTACACAACAGAGCACTGTGGCTCTATAGCTCAGGGGTTAGAGCACTGGTCTTGTAAACCAGGGGTCGTGAGTTCAAATCTCACTAGGGCCTAAGCGTTATTTCATGCGCTGTATCTTTCTTTCCTGACAACCTATTTTCTTTCACCAGCTGTCTTATCAAAAACCGCCACTGCCTCTAGGTCAACTCCCCTTACATGAAAGATCACATTACATTCAACCCTGGTCAAGGTTCACAACATTGACCCCACTTTGAGCAAAAAAAAAAAAAAAACCTTACTGGCTCCAAGAAGACTTAGACCACATTCATAACATTCTCTTCCTAAAAAGAGAGCGGCCGTATTCCGTTCTTCTGGATGGCCAAGAAGCCAACACTGGTGCTTATGCCACCATTCATGGGTTGGCCTAATAACGGTAGCTATGATTCTAGAGCTGGAGGCTGCCTTACTTCTGCCCTCAAGGGCTAGGTGCCATTCACATGTCTTGATTGAAGGCTTCGTAGAAGACCACAATTCAGCTCTCTCAACCACCCTACTTTCCGGTGGCACAATGCACCTCCGTGTCAGGATGGCCGAGCGGTCTAAGGCGCTGCGTTCAGGTCGCAGTCTCCCCTGGAGGCGTGGGTTCAAATCCCACTTCTGACAGCGTTTGCATGGTTTTTTCACGGTTCCCCTACCTGCTAGTCTTTCACAGCCAAGAACGTTTTTTTGTTTTTTTTTTTAACACATTTACACAACAGAGCACTGTGGCTCTATAGCTCAGGGGTTAGAGCACTGGTCTTGTAAACCAGGGGTCGTGAGTTCAAATCTCACTAGGGCCTAAGCGTTATTTCATGCGCTGTATCTTTCTTTCCTGACAACCTATTTTCTTTCACCAGCTGTCTTATCAAAAACCGCCACTGCCTCTAGGTCAACTCCCCTTACATGAAAGATCACATTACATTCAACCCTGGTCAAGGTTCACAACATTGACCCCACTTTGAGCAAAAAAAAAAAAAAAACCTTACTGGCTCCAAGAAGACTTAGACCACATTCATAACATTCTCTTCCTAAAAAGAGAGCGGCCGTATTCCGTTCTTCTGGATGGCCAAGAAGCCAACACTGGTGCTTATGCCACCATTCATGGGTTGGCCTAATAACGGTAGCTATGATTCTAGAGCTGGAGGCTGCCTTACTTCTGCCCTCAAGGGCTAGGTGCCATTCACATGTCTTGATTGAAGGCTTCGTAGAAGACCACAATTCAGCTCTCTCAACCACCCTACTTTCCGGTGGCACAATGCACCTCCGTGTCAGGATGGCCGAGCGGTCTAAGGCGCTGCGTTCAGGTCGCAGTCTCCCCTGGAGGCGTGGGTTCAAATCCCACTTCTGACAGCGTTTGCATGGTTTTTTCACGGTTCCCCTACCTGCTAGTCTTTCACAGCCAAGAACGTTTTTTTGTTTTTTTTTTTAACACATTTACACAACAGAGCACTGTGGCTCTATAGCTCAGGGGTTAGAGCACTGGTCTTGTAAACCAGGGGTCGTGAGTTCAAATCTCACTAGGGCCTAAGCGTTATTTCATGCGCTGTATCTTTCTTTCCTGACAACCTATTTTCTTTCACCAGCTGTCTTATCAAAAACCGCCACTGCCTCTAGGTCAACTCCCCTTACATGAAAGATCACATTACATTCAACCCTGGTCAAGGTTCACAACATTGACCCCACTTTGAGCAAAAAAAAAAAAAAAACCTTACTGGCTCCAAGAAGACTTAGACCACATTCATAACATTCTCTTCCTAAAAAGAGAGCGGCCGTATTCCGTTCTTCTGGATGGCCAAGAAGCCAACACTGGTGCTTATGCCACCATTCATGGGTTGGCCTAATAACGGTAGCTATGATTCTAGAGCTGGAGGCTGCCTTACTTCTGCCCTCAAGGGCTAGGTGCCATTCACATGTCTTGATTGAAGGCTTCGTAGAAGACCACAATTCAGCTCTCTCAACCACCCTACTTTCCGGTGGCACAATGTACCTCCGTGTCAGGATGGCCGAGCGGTCTAAGGCGCTGCATTCAGGTCGCAGTCTCCCCTGGAGGCGTGGGTTCAAATCCCACTTCTGACAGCGTTTGCATGGTTTTTTCACGGTTCCCCTACCTGCTAGTCTTTCACAGCCAAGAACGTTTTTTTTTTTTTTTTTTTTTTAACACATTTACACAACAGAGCACTGTGGCTCTATAGCTCAGGGGTTAGAGCACTGGTCTTGTAAACCAGGGGTCGTGAGTTCAAATCTCACTAGGGCCTAAGCGTTATTTCATGCGCTGTATCTTTCTTTCCTGACAACCTATTTTCTTTCACCAGCTGTCTTATCAAAAACCGCCACTGCCTCTAGGTCAACTCCCCTTACATGAAAGATCACATTACATTCAACCCTGGTCAAGGTTCACAACATTGACCCCACTTTGAGCAAAAAAAAAAAAAAAACCTTACTGGCTCCAAGAAGACTTAGACCACATTCATAACATTCTCTTCCTAAAAAGAGAGCGGCCGTATTCCGTTCTTCTGGATGGCCAAGAAGCCAACACTGGTGCTTATGCCACCATTCATGGGTTGGCCTAATAACGGTAGCTATGATTCTAGAGCTGGAGGCTGCCTTACTTCTGCCCTCAAGGGCTAGGTGCCATTCACATGTCTTGATTGAAGGCTTCGTAGAAGACCACAATTCAGCTCTCTCAACCACCCTACTTTCCGGTGGCACAATGCACCTCCGTGTCAGGATGGCCGAGCGGTCTAAGGCGCTGCGTTCAGGTCGCAGTCTCCCCTGGAGGCGTGGGTTCAAATCCCACTTCTGACAGCGTTTGCATGTTTTTTTCACGGTTCCCCTACCTGCTAGTCTTTCACAGCCAAGAACGTTTTTTTTTTTTTTTAACACATTTACACAACAGAGCACTGTGGCTCTATAGCTCAGGGGTTAGAGCACTGGTCTTGTAAACCAGGGGTCGTGAGTTCAAATCTCACTAGGGCCTAAGCGTTATTTCATGCGCTGTATCTTTCTTTCCTGACAACCTATTTTCTTTCACCAGCTGTCTTATCAAAAACCGCCACTGCCTCTAGGTCAACTCCCCTTACATGAAAGATCACATTACATTCAACCCTGGTCAAGGTTCACAACATTGACCCCACTTTGAGCAAAAAAAAAAAAAAAAACCTTACTGGCTCCAAGAAGACTTAGACCACATTCATAACATTCTCTTCCTAAAAAGAGAGCGGCCGTATTCCGTTCTTCTGGATGGCCAAGAATCCAACACTGGTGCTTATGCCACCATTCATGGGTTGGCCTAATAACGGTAGCTATGATTCTAGAGCTGGAGGCTGCCTTACTTCTGCCCTCAAGGGCTAGGTGCCATTCACATGTCTAAGCGGTCTAAGGCGCTGCGTTCAGGTCGCAGTCTCCCCTGGAGGCGTGGGTTCAAATCCCACTTCTGACAGCGTTTGCATGGTTTTTTCACGGTTCCCCTACCTGCTAGTCTTTCACAGCCAAGAACGTTTTTTTTTTTTTTTTTTTTTTTAACACATTTACACAACAGAGCACTGTGGCTCTATAGCTCAGGGGTTAGAGCACTGGTCTTGTAAACCAGGGGTCGTGAGTTCAAATCTCACTAGGGCCTAAGCGTTATTTCATGCGCTGTATCTTTCTTTCCTGACAACCTATTTTCTTTCACCAGCTGTCTTATCAAAAACCGCCACTGCCTCTAGGTCAACTCCCCTTACATGAAAGATCACATTACATTCAACCCTGGTCAAGGTTCACAACATTGACCCCACTTTGAGCAAAAAAAAAAAAAAAACCTTACTGGCTCCAAGAAGACTTAGACCACATTCATAACATTCTCTTCCTAAAAAGAGAGCGGCCGTATTCCGTTCTTCTGGATGGCCAAGAAGCCAACACTGGTGCTTATGCCACCATTCATGGGTTGGCCTAATAACGGTAGCTATGATTCTAGAGCTGGAGGCTGCCTTACTTCTGCCCTCAAGGGCTAGGTGCCATTCACATGTCTTGATTGAAGGCTTCGTAGAAGACCACAATTCAGCTCTCTCAACCACCCTACTTTCCGGTGGCACAATGCACCTCCGTGTCAGGATGGCCGAGCGGTCTAAGGCGCTGCGTTCAGGTCGCAGTCTTCCCTGGAGGCGTGGGTTCAAATCCCACTTCTGACAGCGTTTGCATGGTTTTTTCACGGTTCCCCTACCTGCTAGTCTTTCACAGCCAAGAACGTTTTTTTGTTTTTTTTTTTAACACATTTACACAACAGAGCACTGTGGCTCTATAGCTCAGGGGTTAGAGCACTGGTCTTGTAAACCAGGGGTCGTGAGTTCAAATCTCACTAGGGCCTAAGCGTTATTTCATGCGCTGTATCTTTCTTTCCTGAAAACCTATTTTCTTTCACCAGCTGTCTTATCAAAAACCGCCACTGCCTCTAGGTCAACTCCCCTTACATGAAAGATCACATTACATTCAACCCTGGTCAAGGTTCACAATATTGACCCCACTTTGAGCAAAAAAAAAAAAAAAAACCTTACTGGCTCCAAGAAGACTTAGACCACATTCATAACATTCTCTTCCTAAAAAGAGAGCGGCCGTATTCCGTTCTTCTGGATGGCCAAGAAGCCAACACTGGTGCTTATGCCACCATTCATGGGTTGGCCTAATAACGGTAGCTATGATTCTAGAGCTGGAGGCTGCCTTACTTCTGCCCTCAAGGGCTAGGTGCCATTCACATGTCTTGATTGAAGGCTTCGTAGAAGACCACAATTCAGCTCTCTCAACCACCCTACTTTCCGG